>NC_048569.1:86875618-86883118 GCF_013265735.2 Oncorhynchus mykiss
CACACACACACACACACACACACACACACACACACACACACACACACAGTCTGATGTGAATTAGTTTAGACAACCATAGCAGGCCAACGGGAGGTCATTAGCATAGTGTGTTAGCATTTCATCCATCCCCACAAACCACATGAGTGGAGAGCGCTGTTTACATTACAGTCTGCTGCCTTGTTCAGACAGCCCTGTTTTTCCAGAAGGGTAGCGTGTCACAGAGAGACGTGTATCGTGTCATAGATGCAGGGTTGCCTTACGGTTTAATGACTGCTGGGCTCAAGGCGTTGCCATACCCCCTGGACTCAGATTACGACAGATTTAGGGGCGACTAGTCAGGAATGGAACGGGGCATACCACCTACTGTAGAGCTTGTTTTCTCCTTGACAAGACCACACATAAGAGTGTGTGTATTAATAGGTGGGTGTCTGTGTCTGTCTGTGTGTCTGTGTGTCTGTGTGTCTGTGTGTCTGTCTGTCTGTCTGTCTGTCTGTCTGTCTGTCTGTCTGTCTGTCTGTCTGTCCATACAACACACGCACCACTGATAGACAATATCCCATTGGATCATATTGAGAATTCCCCAATTCCTCCCTGCTGATCTATCCCATTGGCAGATGTGAATCTTGGAAGCCCAGGATAAAGGGGCTGGATTTAAACATCATGTAGATTTAGACATTGTGATGACCTGGGACTGGGATCTATTCCAAACTATTCCATATGCTGATCGGAATTTCCACTAAGATTTGCATCTCTGCCTTTGTCTGTAAATCCGTTGATGACTGAAGCATGTTGTTCTTCAGAGGAACAGTCACCCTCTAGTAGCTTGGAGATACTATAGAGTCTGGAGCTTTGATTACAACACCACTATTCCCAGGTTTGAGCAAGATGATGTGTAATTGGAGGAGAAATGTTCCATTATTATTACACACAATCCATCTGACCTGTCTTTCATCAGTGTGTCTTCCTGGCGCACACACACACACACACGCACACACATGCATGCACACAGGCACACACACAAACACACAAACACACACCTGTCAGCAGGCCCATCCCCTAACATGCAAGTATGCTTAATTTAAACTGGTCTGACGACCAGCTGCAGGGAGAGAGACAGACAGACCTCATCCCCTCCCTATACTGACAGACAGACCTCATCCCTTCCCTATACTGACAGACAGCTGCAGGGAGAGAGACAGACAGACCTCATCCCTTCCCTATACTGACAGACAGACCTCATCCCTTCCCTATACTGACAGACAGCTGCAGGGAGAGAGACAGACAGACCTCATCCCTTCCCTATACTGACATACAGCTGCAGGGAGAGAGACAGACAGACCTCATCCCCTCCCTATACTGACAGACAGACCTCATCCCTTCCCTATACTGACAGACAGCTGCAGGGAGAGAGACAGACAGACCTCATCCCTTCCCTATACTGACAGACAGCTGCAGGGAGAGAGATAGACAGACCTCATCCCTCCCTATACTGACAGATAGACCCCATCCCTCCATATACTGACAGACAGACCCCATCCCTCCCTATACTGACAGATAGACCTCATCCCCTCCCTATACTGACAGATAGACCTCATCCCCTCCCTATACTGACAGATAGACCTCATCCCCTCCCTATACTGACAGATAGACCCCATCCCTCCATATACTGACAGACAGACCTCATCCCTCCCTATACTGACAGATAGACCGCATCCCCTCCCTATACTGACAGACAGACCTCATCCCTCCCTATACTGACAGATAGACCCCATCCCTCCATATACTGACTGACAGACCTCATCCCTCCCTATACTGAGAGATAGACCCCATCCCTCCATCTACTGACTGACAGACCTCATCCCCTCCCTATACTGACGGCAAGCTGCAGAAAGAAAGATAACGATTTTGTACATTTTCCATGGGAAGTTAAGCCAAAGGATTTTTTCTTAAATTCATTAAAAAAGTTAGCTTATAACAGTGAACTATTTTGTGGGATATACATAAGGCAATTCTAGGTCTTCTAGGGTCAGCCCTCTGCATACACTGTGAATTCTTGCACACAAATGAGATGCTGTTGAGCCCACACTACTACACTGTCTGAGCCAAGGACTACATGCTTTCTGGTAAGTTTTGATTATAATACTGGGTGGGGTGAATATATTTTATATGACATACATTATTTTTTGTTAACTAGTAAATAGTAGCCTACAGCAAAGTGTGTTTAAATACTTTCTAACTTGTTCACAATTTCTGCTTGTTATTTTTTCCTACCATGTGGGTTTTAGCTTGCTTGAGCCTGCTAACTGAGGACTGTTAATTCACCTGTTTCCATACATGTTTCATTTTAAAACGTTTATTTTACAAAGGAGTTGTTTAATCTAACTTCTTTTTTTTTTCTTTCTTTTTTTTCTTTTCTTAAAAAAAAAGTTTTACCCCCTTTTTTCTCCCCAATTTCATGGTATCCAATTGTTTAGTAGCTACTATCTTGTCTCATCGCTACAACTCCCGTACGGGCTCGGGAGAGACGAAGGTTGAAAGTCATGCGTCCTCCGATACACAACCCAACCAAGCAACCAAGCCGCACTGCTTCTTAACACAACACTGGAAGCCAGCCGCACCAATGTGTCGGAGGAAACACCGTGCACCTGTCAACCTTGGTTAGTGTGCACTGCGCCCGGCCAGCCACAGGAGTCGCTGGTGCGCGATGAGACAAGGATATCCCTACCGGCCAAACCCTCCCTAACCCGGACGACGCTAGGCCAATTGTGCGTCGCCCCACGGACCTCCCGGTCGCGGCCGGTTGCGACAGAGCCTGGGCGCAAACCCAGAGTCTCTGGTGGCACAGCCCTTAACCAATGCGCCACCCTGGAGGCCCTAATCTAACTTCTTAACTATTTATCTGTACATGGAATTGTATTTGGGGTTTTTTACTCATTTTTTTCTAATCTTTACAGGAAAATGCCAAGTGCACTATCTGATGTGTGGAGACATTTCACTGCAGCTAATGTAGAAGGACAATCTGTGTACATTTGAAAATGTGCCAAATCATATGTGAAGAATGCAACAAAGATGCAGAATCATCTGGACGTGGATAATGATCCCTCAGCGCTCTTAACAAGCAACCTCTGACAAAAGTCCCTCTACTTCTATTCGAGGTGAAAATGATGAATCAGACACCTTATCGATAACAACAGCTTATGGCCCTCCTGGAATCAGACACCTTATCGATAACAACAGCTCATGGTCCTCCTGGAATCAGACACCTTATCGATAACAACAGCTCATGGTCCTCCTGGAATCAGAAGTTTTTTTTGATACAATGGAGGAACATAGTCAGAGAAATGCTGATGAATGTCTTGCTTGAGATGTGTATGCAACTGGTACATCTCTGATGCTCACATGCAATGTGTATTGGAAGTAAAAGTCGACCGATTATGATTTTTCAACGCCGATACCGATACCGATTATTGGGGGACAAAAAAAAAAAACGAAACCGATTAATCGGACGATTCTTTTTAATATATTTGTAATAATGACAATTACAACAATACTGAATGAACACTTATTTTTAACTTAATATAATACATCAATAAAATCAAATTAGCCTCAAATAAATAATGAAACATGTTCAATTTGGTTTAAATAATGCAAAAACAAAGTGTTGGAGAAGAAAGTAAAAGTGCAATATGTGCCATGTAAGAAAGCTAACGTTTCAGTTCCTTGCTCAGAACATGAGAACCTATGAAAGCTGGTGGTTCCTTTTAACATGAGTCTTCAATATTCCCAGGTAAGAACTTTTAGGTTGTAGTTATTATAGGAATTATAGGACTATTTCTCTCTACACCATTTGTATTTCATTAACCTTTGACTATTGGATGTTCTTATAGACACTTGAGTATTGCCAGCGTAACAGTATAGCTTCCGTCCCTCTCCTCGCTCCTACCTGGGCTCGAATCAGGAACACAACGACAACAGCCACCCTCGAAGCAGCGTTACCCATGCAGAGCAAGAAGAATAACTACTCCAAGTCTCAGAGCGAGTGACGTTTGAAACGCTATTAGCGCGCACCCCGCTAACTAGCTAGCCATTTCACATCGGTTACACCAGCCTAATCTCGGGAGTTGATAGGCTTGAAGTCATAAACAGCTGCTGGCAAACGCACAAAAGTGCTGTTTGAATGAATGCTTACAAGCCTGCTGGTGCCTACCATCTCTCAGTCAGACTGCTCTGTCAAATCATAGACTTAGTTATAACATGATAACACACAGAAATACGAGCCTTAAGCCATTAATATGGTCGAATCCGGAAACCATCATCTCGAAAACAAGACGTTTATTCTTTCAGTGAAATACGGAACCGTTCCGTATTTCATCTAACGGGTGGCATCCATCAGTTTAAATATTACTGTTACATTGCACAACCTTCAATGTTATGTCATAATTACGTAACATTCTGGCAAATGTGGTGGCTCAAACTGTTGCATATACAAAATAAATCCAGGTTAGCAGGCAATATTAACCAGGTGAAATTGTGTCACTTCTCTTGCCTGCTAACCTGGATTTATTTTAGGTAAATATGCAGGTTTAAAAATATATACTCTGTGTATTGATTTTAAGAAAGGCATTGATGTTTATGGTTAGGTACACATTGGAGCAACAATACGCACCGCATCGATTATAAGCAACGCAGGACACGCTAGATAAACTAGTAATATCATCAACCATGTGTAGTTAACTAGTGATTACGATTGATTGATTGATTGTTTTTTATAAGATAAGTTTAATTCTAGCTAGCAACTCCCCTTGGCTTACTGCATTCGCGTAACAGGCAGTCTCCTCGTGGAGTGCAATGTAATCAGGTGGTTAGAGCATTGGACTAGTTAACTGTAAGGTTGCAAGATTGAATCCCCCAAGCTGACAAGGTAAAAAATCTTTTGCTCTGCCCCTGAGCGAGGCAGTTAACCCACCGTTCCTAGGCCGTCATTGAAAATAAGAATGTTTTCTTAACTGACTTGCCTCGTTAAATAAAGTTGTAAAAAAATATATAAATATATATATATATATATATATATTTATATGTATATTAATATATATATATGTATTTTTAATCGGCGTCAATAACTACCGATTTCCGATTGTTATGAAAACTTGAAATCGGCCCTAAGTAATCGGCCATTCCGATTAATCGGTCAACCTCTAATTGGAAGAGATTTCTGAATGTTCTTTGACCAGCATACATCCCTCCAACCAGACATGCTTTATCTACTAATTTGCTGTATGCAGAGTTCAACAGAGTTCAAGGGAAGGTCAAGCAAATCATAGAGAAAGCAGACTGTATTGAAATCATCTCTGATGGGTGGTCGAATGTTCATGGGCAAGGAATAATTAACTACATCATCTCCACCCCTCAACCAGTATTCTACAAGAGCACAGACACAAGGGAAAACAGACACCCCAATCTCAACATTGCAGATGAGCTGAAGGCAGTCATCAATGACATTGGACCACAGAAGGTATTTGCACTGGTGACAGACAATGCTGCGAACATGAAGGCTGCTTGGTATAAGGTGGAGGTGTCCTACCCTCACAGCACACCCATTGGCTGTGTGGCTCATGCATTGAATCTGCTCCTCAAGGACATCATGGCACTGAAAACAATGGATACACTCTACAAGAGAGCCAATGAAATGGTTAGGTACGTGAAGGGTCATCAAGTTATAGCAGCAATCTACCTCCCCCTAGTAAAGTGAGAAGAATAAGAGCACCACATTGAAGCTGCCCAGCAACACCCATTGGGGTGGTGTTGTCATCATGTTTTACAGTCTCCTGGAGGGGAAGGAGTCTCTCCAAGAAATGGCCATATCACAGTCTGCTGATATGGACAACCCCATCAAGAGGATCCTCCTGGATTATGTATTTTTGGAGAGAGTGGTAAGCAGCCTGAAACCTATAGCAGTAGTCATTGCACGGATTGAGGAAGACAATGCCATCCTGTCTAATGTTCAGACTCTGCTCCCAGATGTAAGAGAATAAATCCGTACTGCCCTGCCCACTTCACTGTTGCTCCAAGCAGAGGAAACTGCAGTTCTGAAATACATCAAAAAGTGTGAAGACTTCTGCCTGAAGCCCATACATGCCACAGCTTACATGTTGGGCCCCGAGTATGCTGGCAAGAGCATCCTGTCTGGTGCAGAGATCAACAAGGCCTATGGTGTCATCATCACGTCTCGCCACCTTGGCCTGGATGAGGGCAATGTTCTTGGCAGTCTGAAAAAGTACACTTCCAAGCAAGGGCTTTGGGATGGAGATGCACAATGGCAGTCGTGCCAACATATCTCATCAGCCACCTGGTGGAAGGGACTTCTGAGGATATTTCCCCTGTTGCCTCCATCATCCTCCAAATCCCACCAACATCAGCTGCTTCAGATCGCAACTGGTCCTTGTTTGGGAACACACACACCAAAGCGCGCAACAGGCTGACCAATACAAAGGTTGAAAAATGGTTGGCCATCCGGGCAAATTTGAGGCTTTTTGAGCCTGACAACGAGCCATCCTCAAGAAGGTTGGAAAGTGACAATGAAGATGAGGCCTCAGAGTCTGATGTGCAAGAGGTGGACATTGAGGAGGTCCAGGGAGAAGACATGGAAGCCTGAGAGTCTGATGTTCAAGAGGTGGACATTGACGAGGTCCAGGGAGAAGACATGGAAGCCTGAGAGTCTGATGTTCAAGAGGTGGACATTGAGGAGGTCCAGGGAGAAGACATGGAAGCCTCAGAGGAAGACAACCAAAGCTTTAGTTTCTAGACTATCATTTTACTACTATGTTGAAATCATTTTTGTGAGATGTGATGGATCATTGGGGATCATTCAATATTCCCTTTCTTTTGCTGTTCAGTGAAATCATCCCATGTGAAGTCAACTCATTTAATTAAAGTTCAATTCTTAACTAAAGAGTTTTTTTTATTTATATTGGAAGGATTTAATCATTTGCAATTATGTCTACTTATAATAAGGTAAAAGGTTTATGTTTCTGTCTCCATATGATGGTAAATATATCCAATACAAAAAACATCTACATTTAAATGGTATTAATATTAATTTGCATATATTCCCGTTAATTCCCATATATTCCCATTAATTCCCATATATTCCTGTTAATTCCCACGGAAAGTTTCCACCTCTGAATTTTCCCCAAAATGTGCAACCCCAGTTACAGCAGAGACAATCAATCCCCTCCAGGATCAAAATCCATGTTGCCTAAATTGCTTTGTGTGTCAAAAAACAAACTTTTTTTTATAGCGCCCCTTGTGGATACATCCGGTAATGCCATATACTCCGGTACAGAAACGGTATTTTTTTTTTTTTTTTTTTTTTTTTTTTTTTTTTTTTTTTTACCTTTATTTAACCAGGCAAGTCAGTTAAGAACAAATTCTTATTTTCAATGACGGCCTGGGAACAGTGGGTTAACTGCCTGTTCAGGGGCAGAACGACAGATTTGTACC
>NC_048569.1:86888118-86895618 GCF_013265735.2 Oncorhynchus mykiss
AGAGAGAGAAAAGTATAATATGACATTTGTAATGTCTTTATTGTTTTGAAAATTCTGTATGTGTAATGTTTACTGTTCATTTTTATTGTTTATTTCACTTTTGTATATTATCTACCTCACTTGCTTTGGCAATGTTAACACATGTTTCCCATGCCAATAAAGCCCCTTGAATTGAATTGAATTGAATTGAAAAGGGGAGAGAGAGAAAAGGGGAGAGAGAGAGAGAGAGAGAGAGAGATAGAAAATGGTAGAGATAGAGAGAGAGAAAGGGGAGAGAGAGAGAGAAAAGGGGGGAGAGAGAGAGAGAGAGAGAGAGAGATTGCGAAAGAGAAAAAGGGGAGTGAGAGAGAGAGAGAGAGAGAGAGAGTGAGAGACTGAGTGAGAGTACACGCACAAAGATCTCTATTGTATTACCTAATTTCCTGTCGGGTCTAGCAGTGAAATCTGCCAGTTTGCTGAGTCTGAAGGAGATGAAATGTATTCCTGATTCAATATAACACCGCTCCGCACCTCACCATATTGTTCCTGTTGCTTCCCCTCCATCAATATGCCATGTCTTGAGAATGTGGCGATGGCTATAGTTGTTAATAATAATCATGTAAACAGTAGTGGTATGGTCTCCAGTAGTGGTCTGGTCTCCAGCAGTGGTCTCCAGTAATAGTCTGGTCTCCAGTAGTGGTCTCCAGTAGTGGTCTGGTCTCCAGCAATGCTTTGGTCTCCAGTAGTGGTCTGGTCTCCAGTAGTGGTCTGGTCTCCAGCAGTGCTCTTGTCTCCAGTAGTGGTCTAGTCTCCAGTAGTGGTCTCCAGAAAAGATGGCTTCCTAAAGCCTGATCTGAAGACGTGTCTGCTCAGTACACGTTAGAGGGCAGAATGGAGGGTTGAGAAGAGGATTGAGTCAGTGTGACAACAGTGGAAAGTAGGGTTGGAGATGGTAGGCCGTGGTTGTGGAGTGTAGTGGTGGATGTAAAGGAAGTACTGTATGTGCACCAGCGTATGTATGTGTGTGTGTGTGTGTGTGTGTGTGTGTGTGTGTGTGTGTGTGTGTGTGTGTTAGAACTAGCAGTGGGTCTGGGGCTGATTAGGTGTTTTATTCCTGTCGAGAGAAGCACCTCGGAATAAATCTTCTGCACCCTTTCATTTCCATCTGGGTAATTGGGGACACATGCGGGCGGGCACAACTTCACCCCCCCTCCCCCTACCTCGCTCCTTAGCCCCCCAGGGGTGCGGGCTGTCAAGCAACCAGTAAGATCAAACCCTTACTTCAATTGAAACGTCCAGGAGTCAGGAGGTTCTGTGCCTCAATAAAACAAAAAACTGTGAGGAGAGGGAGGAGGAGGAGGAGGAGGAGGAGGAGGAGAGGACAACGAGGAGAGGAGGAGGGTGGAGAAGGAGGAGATGAGGAATATAAAGAAGATAAGGAAAGGGGGAAGGTGGAGGAGGGCATATGGAAGATGTTTACAGAATTGCTCTCCCCTGATGTTATCACACCTCTTCATTTTGTGGATCAGATGCTCATCCCAGGCTGTACCACCACTGATCTTCCTAGAAACACAAGGGCTGTCCTCTATTCTCCTCTCATTTTCCTCACCTCCTCCATTCTACTATCATCTATTTTCCCCTCTCCTCTCCTCCTCTCTCCTCATCTCATCTATTTTCCCCTCTCCTCTCCTCCTCTCTTCTCATCTCATCTATTTTCCCCTCTCCTCTCCTCCTCTCCTCTCATCTCTTCTATTTTCCCCTCTCCTCTCCTCCTCTCCTCTCTTCTCATCTCATCTATTTTCCCCTCTCCTCTCCTCCTCTCTTCTCTTCTATTTTCCCCTCTCCTCCTCCTCTCTTCTCATCTATTTTCCCCTCTCCTCCTACTCTTGTCTTTTCTCATCTATTTTCCCCTCTCCTCTCTTCTCATCTATTTTCCCCTCTCCTCCTCCTCTCTTCTCATCTATTTTCCCCTCTCCTCCTACTCTTGTCTTTTCTCATCTATTTTCCCCTCTCCTCTCTTCTCATCTATTTTCCCCTATCCTTCTCCTCTCTGCTCTTCTCTGCGCCTAGGTAAGGATAAAGAACTCTCACAATGTAATATTGTGTTCGTTTTCAAAGAATGCTCTCGCCATCTATCTAAAGTACCAGCTTTCCCTCATAGGGAAGAGAAACACTGTAGACAACGTTTCTTTATATAAACACATTAGACAACCTGACAGGGTTCCCCTCAAAGTAATACACCCATTATCTAGTTGGTCTAATGTACACAATCATCCTGACTTCAACACACACACGCACGCACGCACACACACACACGCACGCACGCACACACACACACACACACACGCACACACACACACACACACACACACACACACACACAGTAATACGCTAAATCCCCCAGTCTTCAAAAGAGAATAGTGGACTGTTATACTACTAGAACTCCACTCTGTCTGTATATACTGTAACTAAATGTGGTTTCAAAACTAGGGTCAATGTAAATGTTTGCCAAACCTATGAAAGCATAAATACACACAAGTAGTTATGGTTCAGTTCCAAATTAGAATCACTTTGTTCTGTCCAACCCAAGATGACCGTTCTTTCTGACTCAGATTACAGTATTACACCATGTGCGGGCCTTTCTTTCATTTATTTATGTCATAGTATAGTTTTTGTCCAGCACTGGTTGGGAGGTGCCTATCACCCTTGTTTGCTACAGATTATAGGCCATTATTTTGGATGGTTTAAACTTGATTAACCAACCCCAGGCCTCGCTGGTTAGACTTCCATGAGGGTTTTGATGGATGTTAGCAAGGTCACTCTGACCACCCTCCCTGGATCTCTGGTCCCTGAAAAAGGAGAGTATTGAACCACTCAGAACCACAAAGAACCGTTTAATGGCATGATTGACTATCCTTTAATGCGAGCCAGCAGGTCCCCTGGTTTATGCTTGAGAGGAGAGCTACTGTTATCTCTTACTGCCATGTATAGGGTTTGTGGCTCTAGACCGCTCTACACTGTCTGTCAGTTAAAAGTAGTGCCCTATATAGGCAATAGGATGCCATTTGGGTCACAGACAGAAGCGAGGCACTTTAGTGTTTTTCACTAATCTCCACATCTGGAATATCTGCTGGCTTTGAAATGAGCAGCCGCTGTTGACAATCCACAGAGGCCTTCCCAGGACCCTCCCTCCATCCCCTCCTCCTTCCTTTGTTCCCTCCCAAGCCCCCCACACCGTCCTGCTTCACCCCACCGCACCCGACACCCCCTCTGCCTGCAGACTGTTTTATCAAGTCTCCTGTGAGCAGTAATACAAGCAAAGGGGATGTGTGTGTGTGTGTGTGTGTGTGTGTGTGTGTGTGTGTGTGTGTGTGTGTGTGTGTGTGTGTGTGTGTGTGTAAAAGATAGTGCGTGTGTGTGTGTGTGTGTGTGTGTGTAAAAGATAGACAGACAAACGAAGAGACTGACGGAGGAAGGAAGCTAAAGTCAGAGAGAGGGGGAGAAAGACACGAGGAGAGAGAAATCAGAGAAAGATGTAGTCCTGAAATTGTATATGGTTATATAACATAAGAACAATGGTGCAACACAAATTAAAAAATATTTTATTTCATAACAAATGCGCTTTCACCCGTGTTGGATAGAGGTCCGTGGTTCTGAAACACATCAGTGTGCTGTTGAATTGGCTACTTTTCCTAGACCATGTTGCTATGTGCATAATAGCAAAGTTAACCAGCATATTGGTGTTGAGAACAATGAGGCGGAGGCAGCAGCAGAATGAGGAGAGGAGAAAACAGCCCTTGTCTTATTGTCTAAGAAAAGTGAGGAGAGAGGAAACCTCAACTTAATTAGGTTTCCGGTATTATTTATAATTAATGTAGTGTTTTTTATACGGTTCCAAACTGTCAGAAAAAGAATAATAACCCTCCTTTTTCTTGATCTTCTTAATTCTTATTGTTATTATTATTATTGTTATTATTGTGATCCTCGTTATAATAATTAGGATCATTTCAAATAAAATAACAAAGTGACCCTTGAATAATTAGCGTAAACAATAACTAAACCGTTCCATTTTAGGGAATTGCATTCACCATTGAATGTGACTGCTTTTAGTCTTTGCTGTATTAAATGCTTAAGAAAAATCAACAGACTCTCTGGTACACTTATCATTTATTTAGTGTTGTTTACATTGTTCCAAACAGTCAGATCTTTTTTAAAAAATCTAATAGCACCTGTTTGACACACATACTACTCTTGATCTCCAGTATTTTCCACAACAAGTCAAATTTATTCCACACATTCCACACATTCCGCTTTACCTCCTGATTAACCAGTAAACAGTCACCCATTTTGAGTTTGTTTGCAACCATTATGCTGTTCCGGTGTTTGTAGTTTGTTATAAAAAATGTTTTGGTGTGATTATGATATGCTATTTGTCAGGTCCTATTGGTCACTTGCATGTGATGCATACGTGCCACATTAAGAGAGCAAGGGTTGAGGGAATAGGGAATGTTTTTCCTAAACAGGTGAGGGATTTCGGAAACAGAACTTTTCAGTCAGAAATGGCAGTGATTATGTTGCAGCTTCAGCAACATGGACAGACAGGTAAACACTATTGATGTTCTGTGGTGGTTGCTACAGTAGGGAGGAGAGAGAAACAACGGGTGCTTGTCACACACTGACTGTCTTTCTGTTTTTACACAGCGCAGCAAGTCAAGTCTTGCTTTGATATCCACACTTCCAGAAATGTTCCTTTTCTTTGTCTCTCCCTCTTTCCCAGTCTCTACTTCCTCTCACTATGACTTATATAGGAGGGGAAGTGGAACTGAAGTGTCTGTGTCGACTTTCAGCAGATTTGTGGTGTGTTGTGGAATGGAGTAGGGGTTGCTAAAGGGTGGCTAAACACTGAGTAAAAATATCTGACCACATTTCTCTCTGAATCCGTCTCGGTCTCGCCCGTTAAAACACCGGCCCCTTACATCTGTGTTAATAATGATATTTTAATGTCCGTCCGTCATCTCCGTTTACGACCTGACGCACTAGAATAACTGTTTTGATAGCGTTTAGGAACACGTCTCATTTGAACTGAGAACGGGAAATCCAAACATGAAAGAGAGTATTATTAGGTGTGTAGAAATGGCTTCTACATATTACATTTGTCTTGAAGCTGGTATTCTACAGTACTGGGTCTATTACTCATCTTTACCAAGACCGCAGTCCTAAATAACTCCTTCCCTCAGCCACTCCTGCCCCCCCAGGTTAGGGTCAAGGCTTGACAAGCAGTCTGGTGACCTCTCTGATGAGCTAGGCATCCTAAGATGACCAGAGCCATGCAGAGACTAAGAGCTTTTACAGCCTGCTCAGTCCTTCTGTCAACCAGCCCACTGACAACAGCTGACACCCTACCATAAGGCTGGGTATACTGGGGACAGAGTCATCCACACACTCAGTTAATGATTCAGTCAGACGCTCTCCTGTTTAGACATTAGCCAGTGGATAACCTGACCATGATCTGGAATGTTCCCACTGAGACAATGTCAGGTCAGAGAATAGTGTGAAGTCAATGTAATTGTTCTTTCAAAGGGAGAGAATAAACACAATAAGAAATGTCTTAAAATGATGATACACAATACACACCCCCAGCTAAACACCTTGGATAATTTGTTTCTGACAGAACAGATACAACTCAAAGTCTACATAGCAGCCAGTCATTCAGGACAAACCGGTAGAATGTATGATTGCTTCCACGTGTAGCTGGATCTAGCCCTAACAGCATTAAATAGAGATCTGAAAACAGTTTACTTGTCAGGGTTCTCAAGGCAAGACAAGACAGCCCCTCAACAGCTGCAGTTATACAACAGAGATATCATGGGGTCTGCAGTCACCTCAGAGACCCTACTATCTAATCATCCTGATCTGGAGGAGCCCCACATCATACATGTTGCACTGACACACACACACACTTCTGACAATGTCTATGGGAACTCAAACAACACAGCCTATAGTTCAACTCACCTAAATTGCAAACAAACACATACAGTGCCTTGCGAAAGTATTCGGCCCCCTTGAACTTTGCGACCTTTTGCCACATTTCAGGCTTCTAACATAAAGATATAAAACTGTATTTTTTTGTGAAGAATCAACAACAAGTGGGACACAATCATGAAGTGGAACGACATTTATTGGATATTTCAAACTTTTTTAACTAATCAAAAACTGAAAAATTGGGCGTGCGAAATTATTCAGCCCCCTTAAGTTAATAATTTGTAGCGCCACCTTTTGCTGCGATTACAGCTGTAAGTCGCTTGGGGTATGTCTCTATCAGTTTTGCACATCGAGAGACTGACATTTTTTCCCATTCCTCCTTGCAAAACAGCTCGAGCTCAGTGAGGTTGGATGGAGAGCATTTGTGAACAGCAGTTTTCAGTTCTTTCCACAGATTCTCGATTGGATTCAGGTCTGGACTTTGACTTGGCCATTCTAACACCTGGATATGTTTATTTTTGAACCATTCCATTGTAGATTTTGCTTTATGTTTTGGATCATTGTCTTGTTGGAAGACAAATCTCCGTCCCAGTCTCAGGTCTTTTGCAGACTCCATCAGGTTTTCTTCCAGAATGGTCCTGTATTTGGCTCCATCCATCTTCCCATCAATTTTAACCATCTTCCCTGTCCCTGCTGAAGAAAAGCAGGCCCAAACCATGATGCTGCCACCACCATGTTTGACAGTGGGGATGGTGTGTTCAGCTGTGTTGCTTTTACGCCAAACATAACGTTTTGCATTGTTGCCAAAAAGTACAATTTTTAGTTTCATCTGACCAGAGCACCTTCTTCCACATGTTTGGTGTGTCTCCCAGGTGGCTTGTGGCAAACTTTAAACAACACTTTTTATGGATATCTTTAAGAAATGGCTTTCTTCTTGCCACTCTTCCATAAAGGCCAGATTTGTGCAATATACGACTGATTGTTGTCCTATGGACAGAGTCTCCCACCTCAGCTGTAGATCTCTGCAGTTCATCCAGAGTGATCATGGGCCTCTTGGCTGCATCTCTGATCAGTCTTCTCCTTGTATGAGCTGAAAGTTTAGAGGGACGGCCAGGTCTTGGTAGATTTGCAGTGGTCTGATACTCCTTCCATTTCAATATTATCGCTTGCACAGTGCTCCTTGGGATGTTTAAAGCTTGGGAAATCTTTTTATATCCAAATCCGGCTTTAAACTTATTCACAACAGTATCTCGGACCTGCCTGGTGTGTTCCTTGTTCTTCATGATGCTCTCTGCGCTTTTAACGGACCTCTGAGACTATCACAGTGCAGGTGCATTTATACGGAGACTTGATTACACACAGGTGGATTGTATTTATCATCATTAGTCATTTAGGTCAACATTGGATCATTCAGAGATCCTCACTGAACTTCTGGAGAGAGTTTGCTGCACTGAAAGTAAAGGGGCTGAATAATTTTGCACGCCCAATTTTTCAGTTTTTGATTTGTTAAAAAAGTTTGAAATATCCAATAAATGTCGT
>NC_048569.1:86898118-86948118 GCF_013265735.2 Oncorhynchus mykiss
CTGAAAAGAGAGGAGGAGAGGATAGAACAGAACAGAAGAGAGGAGGAGAGGATAGAACAGGACTGAAGAGAGGAGGAGATGATAGAACAGAACAGAAGAGAGAGGAGGAGAGGATAGAACAGAACAGAAGAGAGAGGAGAGGATAGAACAGAACAGAAGAGAGAGGAGAGGATAGAACAGAACAGAAGAGAGAGGAGAGGATAGAACAGAACAGAAGAGAGAGGAGGAGAGGATAGAACAGAACAGAAGAGAGAGGAGGAGAGGATAGAACAGAACAGAATAGAGGAGGAGAGGATAGAACAGAACAGAAGAGAGGAGGAGAGGATAGAACAGGACTGAAAAGAGAGGAGGAGAGGATAGAACAGAACAGAAGAGAGGAGGAGAGGATAGAACAGAACAGAAGAGAGAGGAGGAGAGGATAGAACAGAACAGAAGAGAGGAGGAGATGATAGAACAGAACAGAAGAGAGAGGAGGAGAGGATAGAAAAGAACAGAAGAGAGGAGGAGAGGATAGAACAGAACAGAAGAGAGAGGAGAGGATAGAACAGAACAGAAGAGAGAGGAGAGGATAGAACAGAACAGAAGAGAGAGGAGGAGAGGATAGAACAGAACAGAAGAGAGAGGAGGAGAGGATAGAACAGAACAGAAGAGAGGAGGAGAGGATAGAACAGAACAGAAGAGAGGAGGAGAGGATAGAACAGGACTGAAGAGAGGAGGAGAGGATAGAACAGAACAGAAGAGAGCGGAGGAGAGGATAGAACAGAACAGAAGAGAGAGGAGAGGATAGAACAGAACAGAAGAGAGAGGAGGAGAGGATAGAACAGAACAGAAGAGAGAGGAGGAGAGGATAGAACAGAACAGAAGAGAGGAGGAGAGGATAGAACAGAACAGAAGAGAGAGGAGGAGAGGATAGAACAGAACAGAAGAGAGAGGAGGATAGGATAGAACAGAACAGAGGAGAGGATAGAACAGAAGAGAAGAGAGAGGAGGAGAGGATAGAACAGAACAGAAGAGAGGAGGAGAGGATAGAACAGAACAGAAGAGAGAGGAGGAGAGGATAGAACAGAAGAGAGAGGAGAGGATAGAACAGAACAGAAGAGAGGAGGAGAGGATAGAACAGAACAGAAGAGAGAGGAGGAGAGGATAGAACAGAACAGAAGAGAGGAGGAGAGGATAGAACAGGACTGAAGAGAGGAGGAGATGATAGAACAGAACAGAAGAGAGGAGGAGAGGATAGAACAGAACAGAAGAGAGAGGAGAGGATAGAACAGAACAGAAGAGAGAGGAGAGGATAGAACAGAACAGAAGAGAGGAGGAGAGGATAGAACAGAACAGAAGAGAGGAGGAGAGGATAGAACAGAACAGAAGAGAGAGGAGGAGAGGATAGAACAGAACAGAATAGAGGAGGAGAGGATAGAACAGAACAGAAGAGAGGAGGAGAGGATAGAACAGGACTGAAAAGAGAGGAGGAGAGGATAGAACAGAACAGAAGAGAGGAGGAGAGGATAGAACAGAACAGAAGAGAGAGGAGGAGAGGATAGAACAGAACAGAAGAGAGGAGGAGATGATAGAACAGAACAGAAGAGAGAGGAGGAGAGGATAGAAAAGAACAGAAGAGAGGAGGAGAGGATAGAACAGAACAGAAGAGAGAGGAGAGGATAGAACAGAACAGAAGAGAGAGGAGAGGATAGAACAGAACAGAAGAGAGAGGAGAGTATAGAACAGAACAGAAGAGAGAGGAGGAGAGGATAGAACAGAACAGAAGAGAGAGGAGGAGAGGATAGAACAGAACAGAAGAGAGGAGGAGAGGATAGAACAGGACTGAAGAGAGGAGGAGAGGATAGAACAGAACAGAAGAGAGAGGAGGAGAGGATATAACAGAACAGAAGAGAGGAGGAGAGGATAGAACAGAACAGAAGAGAGAGGAGAGGATAGAACAGAACAGAAGAGAGAGGAGAGGATAGAACAGAACAGAAGAGAGAGGAGATGATAGAACAGAACAGAAGAGAGAGGAGGAGAGGATAGAACAGAACAGAAGAGAGAGGAGGAGAGGATAGAACAGAACAGAAGAGAGGAGGAGAGGATAGAACAGAACAGAAGAGAGGAGGAGAGGAAAGGATAGAACAGGACTGAAATAAGAGGAGGAGAGGATAGAACAGAACAGAAGAGAGGAGGAGAGGATAGAACAGGACTGAAGAGAGGAGGAGATGATAGAACAGAACAGAAGAGAGAGGAGGAGAGGATAGAACAGAACAGAAGAGAGAGGAGGAGAGGATATAACAGAACAGAAGAGAGAGGAGAGGATAGAACAGAACAGAAGAGAGAGGAGGAGAGGATAGAACAGAACAGAAGAGAGAGGAGGAGAGGATAGAACAGAACAGAAGAGAGGAGGAGAGGATAGAACAGAACAGAAGAGAGAGGAGGAGAGGATAGAACAGAACAGAAGAGAGGATGAGAGGATAGAACAGGACTGAAAAGAGAGGAGGAGAGGATAGAACAGAACAGAAAAGAGAGGAGGAGAGGATAGAACAGAACAGAAGAGAGGAGGAGAGGATAGAACAGGACTGAAGAGAGGAGGAGATGATAGAACAGAACAGAAGAGAGAGGAGGAGAGGATAGAACAGAACAGAAGAGAGAGGAGGAGAGGATAGAACAGAACAGAAGAGAGGAGGAGATGATAGAACAGAACAGAAGAGAGAGGAGGAGAGGATATAACAGAACAGAAGAGAGGAGGAGAGGATAGAACAGAACAGAAGAGAGAGGAGAGGATAGAACAGAACAGAAGAGAGAGGAGAGGATAGAACAGAACAGAAGAGAGAGGAGGAGAGGATAGAACAGAACAGAAGAGAGAGGAGGAGAGGATAGAACAGAACAGAAGAGAGGAGGAGAGGATAGAACAGAACAGAAGAGAGGAGGAGAGGATAGAACAGAACTGAAAAGAGAGGAGGAGAGGATAGAACAGAACAGAAGAGAGAGGAGGAGAGGATAGAACAGAACAGAAGAGAGGAGGAGAGGATAGAACAGAACAGAAGAGAGGAGATGATAGAACAGAACAGAAGAGAGAGGAGGAGAGGATAGAACAGAACAGAAGAGAGAGGAGGAGAGGATAGAACAGAACAGAAGAGAGGAGGAGATGATAGAACAGAACAGAAGAGAGAGGAGGAGAGGATAGAACAGAACAGAAGAGAGGAGGAGAGGATAGAACAGAACAGAAGAGAGGAGGAGAGGATAGAACAGAACAGAAGAGAGGAGGAGAGGATAGAACAGAACAGAAGAGAGAGGAGGAGAGGATAGAACAGAACAGAAGAGAGGATGAGAGGATAGAACAGGACTGAAAAGAGAGGAGGAGAGGATAGAACAGAACAGAAAAGAGAGGAGGAGAGGATAGAACAGAACAGAAGAGAGGAGGAGAGGATAGAACAGGACTGAAGAGAGGAGGAGATGATAGAACAGAACAGAAGAGAGAGGAGGAGAGGATAGAACAGAACAGAAGAGAGAGGAGGAGAGGATAGAACAGAACAGAAGAGAGGAGGAGATGATAGAACAGAACAGAAGAGAGAGGAGGAGAGGATATAACAGAACAGAAGAGAGGAGGAGAGGATAGAACAGAACAGAAGAGAGAGGAGAGGATAGAACAGAACAGAAGAGAGAGGAGAGGATAGAACAGAACAGAAGAGAGAGGAGAGGATAGAACAGAACAGAAGAGAGAGGAGGAGAGGATAGAACAGAACAGAAGAGAGAGGAGGAGAGGATAGAACAGAACAGAAGAGAGGAGGAGAGGATAGAACAGAACAGAAGAGAGGAGGAGAGGATAGAACAGAACTGAAAAGAGAGGAGGAGAGGATAGAACAGAACAGAAGAGAGAGGAGGAGAGGATAGAACAGAACAGAAGAGAGGAGGAGAGGATAGAACAGAACAGAAGAGAGGAGATGATAGAACAGAACAGAAGAGAGAGGAGGAGAGGATAGAACAGAACAGAAGAGAGAGGAGGAGAGGATAGAACAGAACAGAAGAGAGGAGGAGATGATAGAACAGAACAGAAGAGAGAGGAGGAGAGGATAGAACAGAACAGAAGAGAGGAGGAGAGGATAGAACAGAACAGAAGAGAGAGGAGAGGATAGAACAGAACAGAAGAGAGAGGAGAGGATAGAACAGAACAGAAGAGAGAGGAGAGGATAGAACAGAACAGAAGAGAGAGGAGGAGAGGATAGAACAGAACAGAAGAGAGAGGAGGAGAGGATAGAACAGAACAGAAGAGAGGAGGAGAGGATAGAACAGGACTGAAGAGAGGAGGAGAGGATAGAACAGAACAGAAGAGAGAGGAGGAGAGGATAGAACAGAACAGAAGAGAGAGGAGAGGATAGAACAGAACAGAAGAGAGAGGAGGAGAGGATAGAACAGAACAGAAGAGAGAGGAGGAGAGGATAGAACAGAACAGAAGAGAGAGGAGAGGATAGAACAGAACAGAAGAGAGAGGAGGAGAGGATAGAACAGAACAGAAGAGAGAGGAGGATAGGATGGAACAGAACAGAGGAGAGGATAGAACAGAACAGAAGAGAGAGGAGGAGAGGATAGAACAGAACAGAAGAGAGGAGGAGAGGATAGAACAGAACAGAAGAGAGAGGAGGAGAGGATAGAACAGAACAGAAGAGAGAGGAGGAGAGGATAGAACAGAACAGAAGAGAGGAGGAGAGGATAGAACAGAACAGAAGAGAGGAGGAGAGGATAGAATAGAACAGAAGAGAGGAGGAGAGGATAGAACAGAACAGAGAGGAGGAGAGGATAGAACAGAACAGAAGAGAGGAGGAGAGGTTAGAACAGAACAGAAGAGAGGAGGAGAGGATAGAACAGAACAGAAGAGAGAGGAGGAGAGGATAGAACAGAACAGAAGAGAGAGGAGGAGAGGATAGAACAGAACAGAAGAGAGAGGAGGAGAGGATAGAACAGAACAGAAGAGAGGAGGAGATGATAGAACAGAACAGAAGAGAGGAGAGGATAGAACAGAGAGGAGGAGAGGATAGAACAGAACAGAAGAGAGAGGAGGAGAGGATAGAACAGAACAGAGAGGAGGAGAGGATAGAACAGAACAGAAGAGAGGAGAGGATAGAACAGAACAGAGAGGAGGAGAGGATAGAACAGAACAGAAGTGAGAGTAGAGCACAGAACAGAAGAAGACAATCTCCCAGACCTGCGGGACCCCCCCCCCCCCCCGGACCTACACATAGAGGACCCACTTGAAGAACACTTACATCCAGACCACAGCACCACCAGCCACATCCACATCCACACCCTCACCCCAATCAATCAACACTCCCCCAAGTCAACCATGCCCACACCCCATTTAGGCCCCCTCAGATCAGACCTATGCCCCTCCTGCCCACCCCATGCACCCCACCCTCGCAAAGAGGGCCTCAACATGAAAGTGACACATACGCCCAGGCAGTGAGCGGGCAAAAAGGCCCAACCCCCACTCTTACACTAGCCCAAGCCAGTGGCATGTACCAGATGCTCAGCAGGCTCTGCTCACACTTACTGGCCTGAGGCCAAACCACACGACCAACAACATTGGACATTTTATGGAACACAAAGCCTTCACCATCTCATCCTGGAATATCGCAGGCCTGAGGTCATCTGCCTTTGGCCTAAAGAGCAGGAACCTGGACTTCACCAAAGAAATCGGTAATACAGACATTCTCATCCTGCAAGAAACCTGGTATAGAGGAGACGGATCCACTGGTTGCCCTCTAGGTTACAGAGAGCTGGTAGTCCCATCCACCAAACTACCAGGTGTGAAACACGGAAGGGACTCAGGGCGTATGCTAATTTGGTATAGAGCAGACCTAACTCACTCCATTAAATTAATTAAAACAGGAACATTTTAGATTTGGCTAGAAATTCAAAAGGAAATTATCTTAACAGAGGAAAATGTTCATCCTGTGTGCTACCTACAGTGCCTTGCGAAAGTATTCGGCCCCCTTGAACTTTTTTTTTGACCTTTTGCCACATTTCAGGCTTCAAACATAAAGATATAAAACTGTATTTTTTTGTGAAGAATCAACAACAAGTGGGACACAATCATGAAGTGGAATGCCATTTATTGGATATTTAAAACTTTTTTAACAAATCAAAAACTGAAAAATTGGGCGTGCAAAATGATTCAGCCCCCTTAAGTTAATACTTTGTAGCGCCACCTTTTGCTGCGATTACAGCTGTAAGTCGCTTGGGGTATGTCTCTATCAGTTTTGCACATCGAGAGACTGAAATTTTTTCCCATTCCTCCTTGCAAAACAGCTCGAGCTCAGTGAGGTTGGATGGAGAGCATTTGTGAACAGCAGTTTTCAGTTCTTTCCACAGATTCTCGATTGGATTCAGGTCTGGACTTTGACTTGGCCATTCTAACACCTGGATATGTTTATTTTTGAACCATTCCATTGTAAATTTTGCTTTATGTTTTGGATCATTGTCTTGTTGGAAGACAAATCTCTGTCCCAGTCTCAGGTCTTTTGCAGACTCCATCAGATTTTCTTCCAGAATGGTCTTGTATTTGGCTCCATCCATCTTCCCATCAATTTGAACCATCTTCCCTGTCCCTGCTGAAGAAAAGCAGGCCCAAACCATGATGCTGCCACCACCATGTTTGACAGTGGGGATGGTGTGTTCAGCTGTGTTGCTTTTACGCCAAACATAACGTTTTGCATTGTTGCCAAAAAGTTCAATTTTGGTTTCATCTGACCAGAGCACCTTCTTCCACATGTTTGGTGTGTCTCCCAGGTGGCTTGTGGAAAACTTTAAACGACACTTTTTATGGATATCTTTAAGAAATGGCTTTCTTCTTGCCACTCTTCCATAAAGGCCAGATTTGTGCAATATACGACTGATTGTTGTCCTATGGACAGAGTCTCCCACCTCAGCTGTAGATCTCTGCAGTTCATCCAGAGTGATCATGGGCATCTTGGCTGCATCTCTGATCAGTCTTCTCCTTGTATGAGCTGAAAGTTTAGAGGGACGGCCAGGTCTTGGTAGATTTGCAGTGGTCTGATACTCCTTCCATTTCAATATTATCGCTTGCACAGTGCTCCTTGGGATGTTTAAAGCTTGGGAAATCTTTTTATATCCAAATCCGGCTTTAAACTTATTCACAACAGTATCTCGGACCTGCCTGGTGTGTTACTTGTTCTTCGTGATGCTCTCTGCGCTTTTAACGGACCTCTGAGACTATCACAGTGCAGGTGCATTTATACGGAGACTTGATTACACACAGGTGGATTGTATTTATCATCATTAGTCATTTAGGTCAACATTGGATCATTCAGAGATCCTCACTGAACTTCTGGAGAGAGTTTGCTGCACTGAAAGTAAAGGGGCTGAATAATTTTGCACGCCCAACTTTTCAGTTTTTGATATGTTAAAATAGTTTGAAATATCCAATAAATGTCGTTCCACTTCATGATTGTGTCCCACTTGTTGTTGATTCTTCACAAAAAAATACAGTTTTATATCTTTATGTTTGAAGCCTGAAATGTGGCAAAAGGTCGCAAAGTTCAAGGGGGTCGAATACTTTCGCAAGGCACTGTAAATGCCAGAACCGGACAAGAACCTGACACCCTCAGCACACAGGGGGACAAAGACCTGCCTGCAGGTGACAGCATTCCCTCCCCCATATGCCCCCCTAGGCATAACTATGACAACATAACCAACAAAAATAGGTCACAACTCCTGCAGCTCTGTAGCACGCTGGGTATGTTGAGAGAGAGAGAGAGAGAGAGAGAGAGAGAGAGAGAGAGAGAGAGAGAGAGAGAGAGTGCGAGAGAGAGAGAGAGAGAGAGAGAGAGAGAGAGAGAGAGAGACAGAGAGACAGAGAGACAGAGAGAGAGAGAGAGAGAGAGAGAGAGAGAGACAGAGAGACAGAGAGACAGAGAGAGAGAGAGAGAGAGAGACAGAGCGAGAGAGAGAGAGAGAGACAGAGAGAGAGCAAGAGACAGACAGAGAGACAGAGAGAGCCCATCCAGAGTGCACACTTCCTCCACAGACAGCACAGGAGATCAGTCATTTCACCTGCTGGGGATGACATAGTCTATATTAATATGTCTGGAGTTGAAAAATAGAAAGCAATAACAAGTTATCTTTTGTTGTAGAAGAGTATGCTTTTAGTGTCCTTTCTGCACTGGATTTTCTTTCTGTTCATGGGAGACTACTTCACTTGTTGTTTGTTTATGTGTCCCTCTCTTCCTCCTTCCATCCCTTCTTCTTTACTATTGATTTCTTCCTTCCTTTGTTTCAATGGAGGGGACGAGTAAAAATACTCTGGACACTACATAGTTCAAAATGAACATCTGCCATAAATTCTCTCTCCTATACGCACATAGACTCACAGTCAGATTCACCTCACCAGTGTCGGCCCCATGCAGAAATTCTCTCTCCTATACGCACATAGACTCAGAGTCAGGTTCACCTCACCAGGGTCGGCCCCATGCAGAAATTCTCTCTCCTATACGCACATAGACTCAGAGTCAGGTTCACCTCACCAGGGTCGGCCCCATGCAGAAATTCTCTCTCCTATACGCACATAGACTCAGAGTCAGGTTCACCTCACCAGGGTCGGCCCCATGCAGAAATTCTCTCTCCAATACGCACATAGACTCAGAGTCAGGTTCACCTCACCAGGGTCGGCCCCATGCAGAAATTCTCTCTCCTATACGCACATAGACTCAGAGTCAGGTTCACCTCACCAGGGTCGGCCCCATGCAGAAATTCTCTCTCCAATACGCACATAGACTCAGAGTCAGGTTCACCTCACCAGGGTCGGCCCCATGCAGAAATTCTCTCTCCTATACGCACATAGACTCAGAGTCAGGTTCACCTCACCAGGGTCGGCCCCATGCAGAAATTCTCTCTCCTATACGCACATAGACTCAGAGTCAGGTTCACCTCACCAGGGTCGGCCCCATGCAGAAATTCTCTCTCCTATACGCACATAGACTCAGAGTCAGGTTCACCTCACCAGGGTCGGCCTCGTGCATAAGCACCATAAGCGGCCGCTTTCTTTCAAAGAACTCAGTCGGGGTCTCATCTTACTGTTGAGAGTTAGAATAGTAGAATATACAAGCTGGAATTTAGAAATGTGGTTGTGCATCAGTAGTTTTCTCTTTGTTTTGTCAGTCATTGACAGTCATTCAATTAGCCGTGTCAGCTAACAACTTTTAAATTGGTAAGTTAGCCAGTTATCTAAACCTTTAGTAATCATGGCCGAATTCCGACCGGGCCCAAGGGCCCTGACCTCCAGGGGACTCTCATTTATTTTGTTAGACACTCTCACTCAGATATCATTAACATGGCAAAACATGTAGAATTGCAGAAAAGTTGCTTTAAAACCGAAAAAATGACTCTCTACTCCATGGCAAAATGAGCAGAATTGCATGACATTTTGTATAAAATTTCTACATTTTATTTCCGCCTGTGGCAACATTTTCTGTATGCCCCATGTCAGAATGAGTCAAATTTCAGGTAATTAACTTTAAAACTTAAAAAAATTGGCTGTTTAGTGGGGGCCCCTCAACCAAATCTCACTTAGGCCACCCAAAAGGCTGTAGCCAGCCTTGCACCACTCCACTACAATTGTTCCTTAAGAAAGATAGTCCACATGAACCTCTGCTGCTTAATTCAATTTACCACGCCTCAGCAACCAGGCTTATTTTCCTTCTCTCTGTGACGAGGCTGACTGAAGCTGTGTGTGTGTGTGTGTGTGTGTGTGTGTGTGTGTGTGTGTGTGTGTGTGTGTGTGTGTGTGGACAATGCAGCGAAGAGCAGCCAAGGAGCTGAAACAGTTTGATGAAGCCGGCGTCCACATTTCCCCCAAAGTTCTGTGAAGAATGTTCAAGAATAATTCATGAATGGAATATTTACATTGAAATGGTTAGGGAGAAAAGATTAGATGGAGACAGGTCCAAAAACAATACAAGCACACACAGAGCTAATACAAAGACAATTAAGTCAAATTATTGTATTTGATTCCAAAGTTTGGATTGAGTTGTGGTGTCTACCAACTAGCGTTGGCTGTTAAACCGAGAGAGAGAGAGAGAGAGAGAGAGAGAGAGAGAGAGAGAGAGAGAGAGAGAGAGCCAGAGAGAGAGAGAGAGCCAGAGAGAGAGAGAGAGAGCCAGAGAGAGAGAGAGAGAGCCAGAGAGAGAGAGAGAGAGAGAGAGAGAGAGAGAGACAGAGAGAGAGCCAGAGAGAGAGAGAGAGAGAGCCAGAGAGAGAGAGAGAGAGAGACAGAGCCAGATAGAGAGAGAGACAGAGCCAGATAGAGAGAGAGCGAGAGCCAGAGAGAGAGAGAGAGCCAGAGAGAGAGAGAGCCAGAGAGAGAGAGAGAGAGAGAGAGAGAGAGAGAGAGAGAGAGAGAGAGAGAGAGAGAGAGAGAGCCAGAGAGAGAGAGAGAGAGAGAGACAGAGAGAGAGAGAGACAGAGCCAGATAGAGAGAGAGCGAGAGCCAGAGAGAGAGAGAGAGAGCCAGAGAGAGAGAGAGAGGTGTTTGTCAATCATGTTTTTTGAACACCGTCCTCTCCACTAGCCAGAGGGTGTGTGCTTTACACCCCTCAACACAGTGGGACTAACAAGTAAAACATGAGACCTGGGTAATAAGCATATACAGTTCAAATCTACACTCCAAAAAGGCCATCACCACAGTGGGCACGTGGCACAATGGATAACGTGTCTGACTACGGATCAGAAGATTGTAGGTCCGACTCCTGGTTGGCCTGTGATATTTATGTGTGTTGTTGTCTCTTCACTGGAACATAAAGTGGTATTATTGAATTGTACAGAATGGTAATGGTAGTGCTGCAGACTCCCAAGCACGTATCCCACAATGGCATACGTGACTTCAAGGTGACTTCACCTTGAAAAGAATTAACCAACCAGGAGTTGAACCTAGAATCTTCTTATCCGTTGTCAGACGCATTATCCATTGCGCAACAGTCTATTAAGTTTCTGCTGTTGGTACCAATGTGGAGAGGAAGGGAGGTAGGGAGGGTTAAGGAGAGAGGGACTGGGGAGAGAGGTAGAGGCAGGGTGGGTGAAGGAGAGAGGTAGAGGCAGGGTGGGTTAAGGAGAGAGGTACTGGGGAGAGAGGTAGAGGCAGGGTGGGTGAAGGAGAGAGGTAGAGGCAGGGTGGATTAAGGAGAGAGGTACTGGGGAGAGAGGTAGAGGCAGGGTGGGTGAAGGAGAGAGGTACTGGGGAGAGAGGTAGAGGCAGGGTGGGTTAAGGAGAGAGGTAGAGGCAGGATGGGTTAAGGAGAGAGGTACTGGGGAGAGAGGTAGAGGCAGGGTGGGTTAAGGAGAGAGGGACTGGGGAGAGAGATAGACGCAGGGTGGGTTAACTTTAAGGAGAGAGGTAGAGGCAGGGTGGGTTAAGGAGAGAGGGACTGGGGAGAGAGGTAGAGGCAGGGTGGGTTAAGGAGAGAGGTACTGGGGAGAGCGGTAGAGGCAGGGTGGGTGAAGGAGAGAGGTAGAGGCAGGGTGGGTTAAGGAGAGAGGTACTGGGGAGAGAGGTAGAGGCAGGGTGGGTGAAGGAGAGAGGTAGAGGCAGGGTGGGTTAAGGAGAGAGGTAGAGGCAGTGTGGGTGAAGGAGAGAGGTAGAGGCAGGGTGGGTTAAGGAGAGAGGTACTGGGGAGAGAGGTAGAGGCAGGGTGGGTTAAGGAGAGAGGGACTGGGGAGAGAGGTAGAGGCAGGGTGGGTGAAGGAGAGAGGTAGAGGCAGGGTGGGTTAAGGAGAGAGGTAGAGGCAGGGTGGGTTAAGGAGAGAGGTACTGGGGAGAGAGGTAGAGGCAGGGTGGGTTAAGGAGAGAGGTAGAGGCAGGGTGGGTTAAGGAGAGAGGTACTGGGGAGAGAGGTAGAGGCAGGGTGGGTTAAGGAGAGAGGGACTGGGGAGAGAGATAGACGCAGGGTGGGTTAACTTTAAGGAGAGAGGTAGAGGCAGGGTGGGTTAAGGAGAGAGGGACTGGGGAGAGAGGTAGAGGCAGGGTCGGTTAAGGAGAGAGGGACTGGGGAGAGAGGTAGAGGCAGGGTGGGTTAAGGAGAGAGGTAGAGGCAGGGTGGGTTAAGGAGAGAGGTACTGGGGAAAGAGGTAGATGCAGGGTGGGTTAATGAGAGAGGTAGAGGCAGGTTGGGTCAAGGAGAGAGGTAGAGGCAGGGTGGGTTAAGGAGAGAGGGACTGGGGAGAGAGGTAGAGGCAGGGTGGGTTAAGGAGAGAGGTAGATGCAGGGTGGGTGAAGGAGAGAGATCGTGGCAGGGTGGGTTAAGGAGAGAGGTAGAGGCAGAGTGGGTGAAGGAGAGAGATAGAGGCAGGGTGGGTGAAGGAGAGAGGTAGAGGCAGGGTGGGTTAAGGAGAGGGGGACTGGGGAGAGAGATAGAGGCAAGGTGGGTTAAGGAGAGAGGTAGAGGCAGTGTGGGTTAAGGAGAGAGGGACTGGGGAGAGAGATAGAGGCAGGGTGGGTTAAGGAGAGAGGGACTGGGGAGAGAGGTAGAGGCAGGGTGGGTTAAGGAGAGAGGGACTGGGGAGAGAGGTAGAGGCAGGGTGGGTTAAAGAGAGAGGTACTGGGGAGAGAGGTAGAGGCAGGGTGGGTTAAGGAGAGAGGGACTGGGGAGAGAGGTAGAGGCAGGGTGGGTTAAGGAGAGAGGGACTGGGGAGAGAGGTAGAGGCAGGGTGGGTTAAAGAGAGAGGTACTGGGGAGAGAGGTAGAGGCAGGGTGGGTTAAGGAGAGAGGGACTGGAGAGAGAGATAGAGCCAGGGTGGGTTAAGGAGAGAGATAGAGCCAGGGTGGGTTAAGCCTCCAAGCCCTGGAAGGAGGGTTTACATCTGCCCTGTATCCTGGACTGGACAGCCTAGAGGGCCAGGGACCAGGCAGAAGGTAGCAGGTCAGGCCTACACTGTCCTATTGGAGTGTCTTGTTTTGTGGGACAGATTGGGAGGTTTTGGCTGGTAGTCTGGAGGGTGGAGGGTAGACGGTAGGCTTTGGCAGTGTTCCCAGGGAAGTCCCTTCAGTGCAATCATATAAAGGCTGGCTGAGTGTGGCTCCTAAAGTTTTACTGGCTGACATTATTAACCCCGGATAACAGCAGGGCTGTGTGGGACAGGGTACAGAACAGAGCGGAGCAGAGCAGAACATTCTACACAAGAATTAGGTAGGTACGTACATTTAAAATGCCCAAATTGTTGCTCCACAAAAGGCCTGCTGGGAAAACCAGGAGAGGAGGGGTGGAGTAGAGGAGGGTATAGGAGGAATGAAGTGAGGGAAGGCTAGGGTAGAGGAGGAGTGGAGTGAGGGAAGGCTAGGGTAGAGGAGGAGTGGAGTGAGGGAAGGCTAGGGTAGAGGAGGAGTGGAGTGAGGGAAGGCTAGGGTAGAGGAGGAGCGGAGTGAGGGAAGGCTAGGGTAGAGGAGGAGTGGAGTGAGGGAAGGCTAGGGTAGAGGAGGAGCGGAGTGAGGGAAGGCTAGGGTAGAGGAGGAGTGGAGTGAGGGAAGGCTAGGGTAGAGGAGGAGTGGAGTGAGGGAAGGCTAGGGTAGAGGAGGAGTGGAGTGAGCGAAGGCTAGGGTAGAGGAGGAGTGGAGTGAGGGAAGGCTAGGGTAGAGGAGGAGTGGAGTGAGCGAAGGCTAGGGTAGAGGAGGAGTGGAGTGAGGGAAGGCTAGGGTAGAGGAGGAGTGGAGTGAGGGAAGGCTAGGGTAGAGGAGTGGAGTGAGGGAAGGCTAGGGTAGAGGAGGAGTGGAGTGAGGGAAGGCTAGGGTATAGGAGGAGTGGAGTGAGGGAAGGCTAGGGTAGAGGAGGAGTGGAGTGAGGGAAGGCTAGGGTAGAGGAGTGGAGTGAGGGAAGGCTAGGGTAGAGGAGGAGTGGAGTGAGGGAAGGCTAGGGTAGAGGAGTGAGGGAAGGCTAGGGTAGAGGAGGAGTGGAGTGAGGGAAGGCTAGGGTAGAGGAGGAGTGGAGTGAGGGAAGGCTAGGGTAGAGGAGTGGAGTGAGGGAAGGCTAGGGTAGAGGAGGAGTGGAGTGAGGGAAGGCTAGGGTAGAGGAGGAGTGGAGTGAGGGAAGGCTAGGGTAGAGGAGGAGTGGAGTGAGGGATTGAGAGAAGGCTGACTACTGGAAGGCAGGAAGATAAATAACAAAACACCAAGCTATCCGTCCACTCTGGTTGTTTCTCCAAACATGCTTTCTAATGGATCTATCCAATCCATAACACTGCTGAGCCAGTGCAGGGGCGGATCAAGTTACAGGGTTTATGCCCTAACAAACACTGTCATTATCCTTGAAGCTGCTTCAAAGTCGCTGCCGGGCCTTGGAATAACTGGGAATAACTGTTTCAAACCATTTCCAAGCTGATTTATGACAACAGCGTTGTGTTACAGTTGTACAGGTCATTAGGGTAGGGTGATTGTGTTACGTGTTTTCCACCAGCTCAACACGTCGGAGGATAAGCAGGAGTGACACGCTACCCGCTGGTGCTCATTCGTTGACAGCTAATCATATTATAACGTGTGCCATGCTGTCAAAACACAAGCAATAGTGAGGGAAACACACAACAGTATGAATCCTCCTGGGTAATGAGCCGGGGAAAATGTGGAACAGAATTGAGACACAGACACAGGGTCTTTGGCCTACAGTAACCTGGCTCCGATATGGCCACGGCTGGAGGGAGAAGAAGAGGGAGAAAGAGAGAAAGAGAAACAGGGAGAATGAGAGCGAGAGAAACAGAGCGAGAGACAGAGAGAGAAAGAAACAGATAGAGAAACAGGGAAAGAGAGAGAGGGAGAGAGGGAAAGAGAAAAACAGGGAGAGAGAGAGAGTTAGAGAGAAACAGGGAGAGATGGAGGGATCAAGTCAACCCTGCAGCATGGCATGGCACACTTTTACTTCACACACATAGCTGGAGAGGCGTGTAGAGGGCTGGAGCTCGTAAACGCAGTGAGCAGCTCTTTAGTTTCACACCAGTTGTGACTTTTACAAGCTGTGGCTGCGTGTTGGGAAGTGGGTGAGTGGCTGGGGCAGGAACATTAACAGGGCTACACACACACACACGGACACACACACACACAGACACACACACACACATTGCTGTACAGTACAGTATAGTATTGCCTGCTGCTCTCACAAACTATTTTGTATTTACATTCCATACTCAGAAGCCTGGCATAGTTATACATTTACACTTCAGTACACATGTCATTCAGCAGATGGCCTTGACTTGTCCAGATGACACTTACTAAAGTCATATATTGTTTTTACATGCCTACCTATGCCAATAACATGGAAAAGGTGTATGTATTCCAGCGTGTTATTCATCGCTAAGTGTTGCCAGTGTTGTTTCTCAAGACGTCACAGAGGAAAGGAAAAGAGTCAAGAGGTGAGAAGTGTGACTAACGTTTTCACTTCTTCCATGTAGGTTGCTGACTGCATGCTCAGGAATTGACTTGATGAATTGAGACTGCATGCTCAGGTGAGACAGGAAGTCCTTTATTGGCAGTAGAGAGATGCAGGCTGAGTTGGGTCAGGTTGGGTTGGCTGGGCATGGTGGTCTGAAAGCATGGCCTGAATGGACCACACACAGAGCACCTGGACCAAGAGAGGGGGAGGGAGGGAGGGAGGGAGGGAGGGAGGGAGGGAGGAGGAGGGAGGAGAGGGGAGGGAGGAGAAGGAGGGAGGAGAGGGAGAGAGGAGAGGGAGGGAGGAGAGAGAGAGAGGGAGTGTCCTCACCTCTCCCTCCCTCCTTCCATCCCCTCCACTACCATCTCCTCCTTTCAATCTCTCCATGCGCTCTGTCCTGCCTCTCTCCAGCAGCCATACCTGAAACACAACTGTTCATAACATAACTCAAATCATTGAATCTAATCTACACTAACTGTAGTTCTCTGATTCTAATGTGTGTGTGTGTGTGTGTGTGTGTGTGTGTGTGTGTGTGTGTGTGTGTAGGGCTGGAATTTTGGATGACAATCGCTGTTATAATCATTTGAATAGCAAACTGCTGCTGCAGGAAGGGAGATATTGCTTATGCAACCAAAGACTTGTTTGCTACAACACCTTGCTTGTTTCAGCAAGGTGCAAAGAAGCAACTATGTTTAATCAGGTTGTAACGACACGAATGCCCGGCCGTCTTGTCTTCAGTCAGCTGTTCGTTCCACAATAAAAAAATTAAGTGATGACGGCTATTTTATTTTCATGACAATCTTCATACATAAACATTGATTACATGATTGTCCAGCCCTACATTGGGGCAGGGCCCTGGGTGTGTGGTGTTGGTGACGCGTGTCAGGACAGAGCGGGGTGAGAGGGGATAAAGAGTTCTAGTGCATAAGCTAATGGATGACTAAGGTGAAAGGTCATTTGTATGAGAGGGGTGGTGCAGGCCAGGGCTGTGGGGATGGTATCAGAGGGGGCTCATGAGTTGTCAGAGGTCTGGGCTGAGGGTTTATAAGGAAGGACTGTAATACTTCAGGGTTTTGAGGGTGAGTGAGTTGGCAGAGGGTTGGGGTGATAATGTATGAGGTAAGATAGGGAGGGTGCATTAGGGTGCATTAGATAGCTGGGGTCGGACTTTGTTAGCGTTATGGGGGTGAATGAGTTGGTTAATGGCTGAGAGCTCTGCCTGCCTTCACTCACCCTTCTGACTCAGTGTTACTCACTCCAGCTTGGCCCATAATCACAGGCTCCACACACTATGGAGGGAGGGAAGATGAGAGAAGAAAAGGAGAGAAAATAAAGGGTAGATGAGGGAATGGGGAGGGAGTTATGCAGAATAAAGGGTATTTAAAGTGGAAGAAGCCCAGGGGCGATCCAGAGGCCTATAAATCTGTAGATTGAGTAGTAGGTGGAGAGCAGGAGAGTGATGTCAAACATGATATGTTAACAGCTGTAAACTCAGCCCTTCCTCTCCCTTCTCATCCCTCCGTCCTCCCCTCCACTCTCTGGATGTCCCACCCTGCAGCCTCAAGGTAGCTGCTCTCTAATTGGCATCTTGGTAATTTGGGTGAGCTCCCTTTTTCTCGTTCTCTCTCTCTCCATCTCTCTAAATCTCTTTCTCTCTCTAAATCTCTTTCAAGTTTCAAGTTTTTATGTCACGTGCACAAGCACAGTGAAATGCCTTTCTTGCAAGCTCCGAACCCAAACAATCCAGTAATCAATATTTATTTTATTTTACCTTTATTTATCTAGGCAAGTCAGTTAAGAACAAATTCTTATTTTCAATGACAGCCTAGGAACAGTGGGTTAACTGCCTGTTCAGGGGCAGAACGACAGATTTGTACCTTGTCAGCTCGGGGGTTTGAACTTGCAACCTTCCGGTTACTAGTCCAACACTCTTACCACTAGCACAACAAAATAATATGAGGTAGAATAAGAACACACAAGAAATTAAACAAAGAAATCAGAAGAACACTAGAAGCTTCAGTTCCAATACCATATTTACAATGTGCAGGGAGTGATAGAGGTAGATATGTAGAGAGGTATGGTGACTATATACAGGTTCAGGGATACTGGAGTGAATGAAGTAGATATATAGAGGGGTAAGGTGACTATATACAGGTTCAGGGATACTGGAGTGATAGAGGTAGATATATAGAAGGGTAAGGTGACTATATACAGGTTCAGGGATACTGGAGTGATAGAGGTAGATATATAGAAGGGTAAGGTGGCTAAGCATCAGGATATATGATAAATAGAGTAGCAGCAACATAAATGTGACTTGTTTCAGGAAACGAGCTGTATGTCGCACATCACTACTTCACAGGAGAGGCATGCTTCTGTCTATAATGTGAGCTGCTCAGTATGTGTTGATAGTCCTTTCTACCGAATCGTTTTTTAAAGATATAACGTTAGCCATCGAGAACTACAAAGGTTTTGCTACTTTTGTCAACATTGAGAACATTGATGCCCTGAGTTTAGCAGGCGCTATCGACAGATCAGTTGGAAAAAGTGATGGCCTACTTTCTGCACTCGCACGGTCAGTGTGAACCGGAGTGACTTGACAAAATGCTGGCCAAACAAGATGAGCTACAGTCTGCTGTGAAGCGTTCCTCCATGTACAGTATATGGGTAGGAGTCTAGCTACATTTACAGATAGTATACTTTTCTAATTTTGTCAGAAATGTGTTTTCATTGCATGTTTAAGAGTACTGTTCTCTATCTGCGAACATTAGCTTGCTGGCTCGCTAGCAGTTAAGTGTTAAGTGATCTGTGTAGTAATAATATTCAAATCAGAAACCAATTTGCATTGCTAGTTATAGCCTAATGTTAGCTAGCTAACATTGAACCTAGTTGGTTAACTATTTAGCTACCTGCAGATTCAAACTACAGCTATGACAATGTTTGCATTGGTAGTAGTATGAGATGGGATTAGCCATCGGGAACTACAAAGGTTTTGCTAGTTAGCTGGCTAGCTAAACAAAACACTCCACTTTGCCAGATGATTGCATGACCCATCAAGTTAGACAGGTGTGTCTGGGGGTGATTACAGCCATCTATTGTATTTCATGAACATGTGTACTGTACATGTCTAGACAATAGTGTCCCATCCACTTAGCTAAATTTGGCTGGGGGATGGTTATAGCACTTCCTTCACATGACCCATCAATTTAGACAAGTGTCGGATAAGTGTCATCTAATAATTATAAAATATTTTTACCTGGACACTTTCTGTTGTTGATATTGCTACTATGCAAGTAACAATTTCATTCTACAGTTTAAACCTCCTGTATCCTGTGCATGTGACCATACACTTTATTTCATATAGAGTGTGTTTACCAGAGACGGTAATGTGAAGAACAACATGACCAAAGTCAGACTAGGATATAGGGCAAGGACTAGATAAAGTGTATTTTCACCTGGAGTTTTTCAGTATTGTAGGCTACTACTTTTACCACTTTTAGTCTTGAAATCTTTGGTTGTTTACTGTACTCACTCTGTTTAGCACATGGCCTCACATGTGAATCTTTAAAGATATGGGTGGAGCTAAGCCTTAAGAGGGTGTGAACGACCCTGAATGGGTGGAGACAAAGAAGAGCTCTCCACTAGCTGTACCAAAACATTAATGGGCCATTTTCTCAAAAGTGGGGTTACAAGTTTAGCAACTTTCAAAGCAGAATTACTTTCCAATTGTTCCTCAAATGTAGCTCTGAGTCTCTACTTTTATCCAATGTAAAACAAAAAACATATCAAATGTAAGACTGAATTGAAGTTTACATACACTTAGGTTGGAGTCATAAAACTTGTTTTTCAACCACTCCAAAAACTTCTTGTTAACAAACTATAGTTTTGGCTTTGTGCATGACACAAGTAATTGTTCACAGACAGATTATTTCACTTATAATTCACTGTATCACAATTCCAGTGGGTCAGAAATTTACACACACTAAGTTGACTGTGCCTTTAAACAGCTTGGAAAAATCCAGAAAATAATGTCATGGCTTTAGATTCTTTTGATAGGCTAATTGGAGGTGATCCTGAAGATGTATTTCAAGGCCTACCTTCAAAGTCAGTGCCTCTTTGCTTGACATCATGAGAAAGAAATCAGCCAAGACCTCAGAAAAAATATTGCAGACCTCCACAAGTCTGATTCATCCTTGGAAGCAATTTTCAAACGCCTGAAGGTAGTAAATTAGGTAAACAATAGTACGCAAGTATAAACACCATGGGACCATGCAGCCGTCATACCGCTCAGGAAGGAGACGCGTTCTTTGGTGCGAATAGTGCAAATCAGTCCCAGAACAACAGCAAAGGACCTTGTGAAGATGCTGGAGGAAACAGGTACAAAAGTATCTATATCCACAATAAAACGAGTCCAATATCGACATAACCTGAAAGGCCACTCAGCAAGGAAGAAGCAACTGCTCCAAAACCGCCTTAAAAAAGCCAGACTACGGTTTACAACAGCACATGGGGACAAAGATGGTACTTTTTGGAGAAATGTCCTCTGATCTGATGAAACAAAAATAGAACTGTTGCCCATAATGACCATTGTTATGTTTGGAGGAAAAGGGGGAGGCTTGCAAGCCGAAGAACACCATCCCAACCGTGAATCACGGGGGTGGCAGCATCATGTTGTCGGGGTGCTTTGCTGCAGGAGGGACTGGTGTGAAAAATAGATGACATCAAGAGGGAGGAAAATTATATGGATATATTGAAGCAACATCTCAAGACATCAGTCAGGGAGTTAAAGCTTGGTCGCAAGTGGGTCTTCCAAATGGACAATGACCCCAAGCATGCTTCCAAAGTTGTGGCAAAATGGCTTAAGGACAACAAAGTCAAGGTATTGGAGTGGCCATCACAAAGCCCTGACCTTAATCCTATAAAAAATTTGTGGGCAGAACTGAAACGGTGTGTGCGAAGCCTACGAACTTGACTCAGTTACAGCAGCTCTGTCAGGAGGAATGGGCCAAAATTCACCCTACTTATTGTGGGATGCTTGTGGAAGGCTACCCAAAATGGTTGACCCGAGTTAAACAATTTAAAGGCAATGCTACCAAATACTAAATGAGTATATGTAAACTTGAAATCCCACTGGGAATATGATGAAAGAAATAAACATTGAAATAAATCTCTACTATTATTCTGACATTTCACATTCTTAGAATAAAGTGGTGATCCTAACTGATCTAAATTTTACAAGGCTTAATAGTCAGAAATTGTGAAAAACTGAGTTTAAATGTATTTGGCTAAGGTGTATGTAAACTTCCGACTTCAACTGTATGTGAGTGGTTGTGTGTAGAGTCAGTATGATTGTGTGTGCATGTTATGTGTGTGTTGGAATGTCAGTGTCCGTTAGTGTGTAGAGTCCTGTGAGTGTGCATAGAATAAAACTAAAATACAAGGGTCAGATAGTCTGTGTAGCCATTTTGTCAGCTATTTAGCAGTATTATGGCTTGGGGATAGAAGCTGATTAAGAGCCTGTTGGTATCAGACTTGACGCACCGGTAGTCCTTAACGATTTGTACTGGGCTATCCGCACCACCCTCTGTAGCGCCATGTGATCAGGGCGATGCTGTTGCCATACCAAGCAGTGATGAAGCCAGTCAAGATGCTCTCAATGGTACAGATGTAGAACAATTTGAGGATTTTACCTTTTCAACTTCCTGAGGGGGAGCAGATGCTGTCGCGTGTTTATGGACAAGTCCTTAGTGACACCGAGGAACTTGAAGCCCTCAGCCACAATCAGCTCGCTGGTATTACTGACATTAAGGGAGAGGTTGTTGTCATTTACCTCCTAGGCTGTCTGATCGTCGCCAGGGATCAGGCCTAACACCGTTGTGTCATCAGCAAACTTGATGATGGTGTTGGGGTCGTGGGCGAACAGGGAGTGCAGGAGGCGACTAAGTACACACCCCTGTGGGGCCCCTTTGTTGAGGGTCAGCGTGGCGGAGGTGATGTTGCCTACCCTCATCACCTGGGGTCACCCCGTCAGGAAGTCCAGGATCCAGTTGCAGAGGGAGGTGTTCAGTCCCAGGGACCTAAGCTTGGTGACGAGCTTGGAAGGGACAATCTTGTTGAACGCTGAGCTGTATGTAGTCAGTTAACACCAATCTCACATACTGTAAGTAGTCATTGTGGTAGAGAGTCATCGTTGGGGAGATCATGGCTGGGTCTTCCTTTGTAATCCGTAATGGACTGTAACCCCTGCCACATGCGGCGGGCGGCGGAGCCTGTGTAATATGAATCCAACTTGTTCCTATATTGTTCTTAAGCTGGTTTGATGACTCTGCGGAGGTCGTGGCGGGACATCTTGTACTTGTTTCTGTCCTCAGCTGTAGCCCTATGTACGGTAGCCCTATCTATCTCTCTCTCTCTAAATCTTTTTCTGTCTCTCTCTTACTCTCTCTCACTGTGTGTGTCTTAACTGATTCTCTCTCCACTCCATCTATCCTCCCCACTGTGTTCTCTGTTACGACAGCCCCTCAGCAGAACGGTGAGTAGTCTTTATGATAGGATAGTGAATACACTTTACAGGGCATGCTGCTGAATACTCTTTATATGGTAAAAGTGTTGTGTGAACTTGGAGCCTGTCAGTACCTGATTAGGAAATGTACAAGGGAACATAAGTATTTCAGAGACAGAGAGATATAGAGACCACTTTGGCTAAGCAGGAGGGCATCACAGAGGCTTTGCTGGATGGATTCCACAGTTCTTATCTAATTTATCTTAGTCTTCATTAACTCATGGGCTATAGCTGTGTTCAACTGTCTTCAACTGTCAGTTTCTAGTCTGGCTGTCTATCGTTTCCTTACCTGTCTCTCCAATGAGTGGGAGACTTTGTTTAAGAGACACTAATGCAAAATGTTACGAGCGAGCCAGGAGTCGAACCTAGAATCTTCTGATCTGTAGTCATAAACGTTATCCATTGCGCAACTGACCCACTATGGAGATACATAATTTCTGATGTTGCTGCCATTGTGGCCAAAAGCTCACACCCTCAGGCTAGTGGAGAAGAGGGGAATCAGACTTTCAAACACGACTGACACACATCCATTTTTGCTGAGTGAAACAACACTCTCTCTCTCTCTCTCTCGCTCTCTCTCTCTCTCTCTGTCTGTCTCTCTGTCTGTCTCTCTGTCTGTCTTTGTCTGTCCCCTAAGGGTAACTTTAGCCTACCTCATTACCTCCCTCCCTGATGAAAACAGGACCTGACGGCAAATTCCTTGTTGTTTTACAACCCTCTCTCCTAATAGGTGATTATCCAGCTGGCTTAAATAAAGCCTCTGTCATTTTCACCTCCTCCCCTCGCCTCCTCTCCTCCTCTCCTCTCCTCCCCACTGCCTGCCTGTGCACAAGCCCAACATAGGAGAGCTTAAACACTCTGACACACAGTCTTACTATTAATCGCTAGCTTAAGTTCTTTCTAGCTTGTCGACATAAAAAATGTCACAGACGTTGTTTAATCACAACACACAACTATTCCAGCACGGTGTTCTCTACATCTGGAGGAAGACATTATTTATAATGAAAACAATATGCCTTGAGAGATAGAATAGACAGTGTCTCAAATGGCACCCTGCTGTTGAAAAGTAGTGCACTAAATAGGGAATATGGTGCCATTTGGGACACAACCCTAGAGAAGCCTGCAGAGGGCCACAACCCAACAAAAACACTACAGCAGACATCTGGATTTATTACATCAACTTCTTCTCTAATGAATTAGCTCAACCTCATCCTCCTCTAATGAGTCATCAAGTCTGAATGTCTAATACTGTCTAGGCACCGCAACGCAGTGACACAAACACGACCCAAACACATAGGACTACAATTACAATCATTACTACAACAATGGCTTTCTATGTAGTGCACGTACATGTGTAAGAGTTGCTGTAAGTGTCCATGTGTTTTTAGATTGAAATGCTCTCTTTCAACTGAGTACAATATATACACAGCAAATCAACTTCCTGGCCTCTCTGCTTTCCTCTTACAGGTTAATGTAAGGACCCAACAACCCTAATGGAGGGCTGAAGATGATCAGGTATCAGTGATGTCATGTGAAGTCAGGAACCAATACACTCAGTCAGTCAGGAAAGCAAAGGCCAGCTTGATCAAGCAGAAATGTGCATCCTGTAGCTCTTCTGGGACACTGTAAAGTCCATGGAGAACAAGAGCACCTCCTCCCAGCTGCCCACTGTACTGAGGCTAGGTAACACGGTCACCACCTATAAATCCGTGATAATCGAAAACTTCAACAAGCATTTCTCAATGGCTGGCCATGCCTTCCTTCTGGCTACTCCCACCTCGGCCAACAGCCCCCCCCCCCCCCCCCCAAGCCTCCCCAGCTTCTCCTTTACCCAAATTCAGATAGCAGATGTTCTGAAAGAGCTGCAAAACCTGGACCCATACAAATCAGCTGGGCTTGACAATCTGGACCCTCTATTTCTGAAACTGTCCGCCGCCATTGATGCAACCCCTATTACCAGCCTGTTCAACCTCTCCTTCGTATCATCTGAGATCCCCAAGGATTGAAAAGCTGCCGCAGTCATCCCCCTCTTCAAACGGAGAGACACCCTGGACCCAAACTGTTACAGACCTATATCCATCCTGCCCTGCCTAGCTAAGGTCTTCGAAAGCCAAGTCAACAAACAGATCACTGACCATCTCGAATCCCACCGTACCTTCTCCGCTGTTCAATCCGGTTTCCAAGCCGGTCACGGGTGCATCTCAGCCACGCTCAAGGTACTAAACGGTATCATAACCGCCATCGATAAAAGACAGTACTGTGCAGCCGTCTTCATCGACCTGGCCAAGGCTTTCGACTCTGTCAATCACCATATTCTTATCGGCAGACTCAGTAGCCTCGGTTTTTCTAATGACTGCCTTGCCTGGTTCACCAACTCCTTTGCAGACAGAGTTCAGTATGTCACATCGGAGGGCATGTTGTCCGGTCCTCTGGCAGTCTCTATGGGGGTACCACAGGGTTCAATTCTCGGGCCGACTCTTTTCTCTGTATATATCAATTATGTTGCTCTTGCTGTGGGCGATTCCCTGATCCACCTCTACGCAGACGACACCATTCTGTATACTTCTGGCTCTTCCTTGGACACTGTGCTATCTAACCTCCAAACGAGCTTCAATGCCATACAACACTCCATCCGTGGCCTCCAACTGCTCTTAAACGCTAGTAAAACCAAATGCATGCTTTTCAACCGTTCGCTGCCCACACCCGCACGCCCGACTATCATCACGACCCTGGATGGTTCCGACCTAGAATATGTGGACATCTATAAGTACCTAAGTGTCTGGCTAGACTGCAAACTCTCCTTCCAGACTCATATCAAACATCTCCGATCCAAAATCAAATCTAGAGTCGGCTTTCTATTTCGCAACAAAGCCTCCTTCACTCACGCCGCAAAACTTACACTAGTAAAACTGACTATCCTACCGATCCTCGACTTCGGCGATGTCATATACAAAATAGCTTCCAAACTGGATGCAGTTTATCACAGTGCCATCCGTTTTGTTACTAAAGCACCTTATACCACCCACCACTGCGACCTGTATGCTCTAGTCGGCTGGCCCTCGCTACATGTTCGTCGCCAGACCCACTGGCTCTAGGTCATCTACAAGTCTATGCTAGGTAAAGCTCCGCCTTATCTCAGTTCACTGATTACGATGGCAACACCCACTCGTAGCACGCGCTCCAGCAGGTGTATCTCACTGATCATCCCTAAAGCCAAAACCTAATTTGGCCGCCTTTCCTTCCAGTTCTCTGCTGCCTGCGACTGGAACAAATTGCAAAAATCTCTGAAGTTGGAGACTTTTATCTCCCTCACCAACTTTAAACATCTGCTATCTGAGCAGCTAACCGATCGCTGCAGCTGTACATAGTCCATCGGTATATAGCCCACCCAATTTACCTACCTCATCCCCACATTGTTTTTATTTTATTTACTTTTCTGCTCATATGCACACCAGTATCTCTACCTGCACATGTTCATCTGATCATTTATCACTCCAGTGTTAATCTGCTAAATTGTAATTATTCACTCCTATGGCCTATTTATTGCCTACCTCCTCATGCCTTTTGCACACAATGTATATAGATTATTTTTTTTCTATGTTATTGACTTGTTTATTGTTTATTGTTTACTCCATGTGTAACTCTGTGTTGTTGTCTGTTCACACTGCCATGCTTTATCTTGGCCAGGTCGCAGTTGCAAATGAGAACTTGTTCTCAACTAGCCTACCTGGTTAAATAAAGGTGAAATAAAAAAATAATTTAAAAAAGTAAGACCCGGGAGACCTGGGAGTCGAGCATGGGCTGCTAACAGGCCTATTAACAATAGCATCAGCTGAGGTGGTGGGATGGTGAAGCTAAGCAGTTTGGTAACACACACACACACCCCTGTAATTAGTCAAAAAGGTTAGCACAGGACAGAGTGGATGACACTTTGTCATAACACCAACCTCCTCATACTGTCATCTGATCCACAACAGAGACACCCACTCACCCACTATGTGTCAACTGATACACAATTACATGTACACCAGCCCTATCCACTCTCAGGGCAGTCTCTATGGGATAGAAACAGACACACACCAGTGCCGTTTCAGATGAGTTGCAAAAGAGAGTGTCTATTGGACAAATTCAGGTATGTTTATCCCCGTATCCTTATTCAACAGAATCGGCGGAATAAATACACCCCTAGTCACACGTAAACAGTTCACTTTCCTAGCAGCCACATACAAACAGCTCGATGTATTTCTTCTTGCACCTACGCGTTATCCTCCTCTCGCCTTTTCCCTTTGCTTGTGGACTTCAGTGCACAACACATCAGCTGTCTGTGACCAGGCGAAAAAACCCTTCCAAACCAAACCTTCATAGCATAACCGCTACACACAGCCTACATCGTTGTCACCATATTAGCTAATGCCATAGTCAACATAGATCGAAAAAAGTATATATTTTTTCACCTTTATTTAACCATGTAGGCTATTTGAGAACAAGTTCTCATTTGCAACTGCGACCTGGCCAAGATAAAGCATAGCAATTCGACACATACAACAACACAGAGTTACACATGGAATAAACAAAACATACAGTCAATAATACAGTAGAAAAAAAAGAAAACAAAAAGTCTATATACAGTGAGTGCAAATGAGGTAAGATAAGGGAGTTAAGGCAATAAATAGGCCATGGTGGCGAAGTAATTACAATATGGCAATTAAACACTGGAATGGTAGATGTGCAGAAGATGAATGTGCAAGTAGAGATACGGGGGTGCAAAGGAGCAAGTTAAATAAATAAATACAGTATGGGGATGAGGTAGATAGCTGGGCTGTTTACAGATGGGCTATGTACAGGTGCAGTGATCTGTGAGCTGCTCTGACAGCTGGTGCTTAAAGCTAGTGAGGGAGATATGAGTCTCCAGCTTCAGTGATTTTTGCAGTTCATTCCAGTCATTGGCAGCAGAGAACTGGAAGGAAAGGTGGCCAAAGAAGGAATTTGCTTTGGGGGTGACCAGTGAGATATACCTGCTGGAGCGCGTGCTACGAGTGGGTGCTGCTATGGTGAACAGTGAGCTGAGATAAGGTGGGGCTTTACCTAAAAGAGAATTGTAGATTACCTGTAGCCAATGGGCTTGGCGACGAGTATGAAGCGAGGGCCAACCAACGAGAGTGTACAGGTAACAGTAGTGGGTAGTGTATGGGGCTTTGGTGACAAAACGGATGGCACTGTGATAGACTGCATCCAATTTGTTGAGTAGAGTGTTGGAGGCTATTTTATAGATGACATCGCCGAAGTCGAGGATCAGTAGGATGGTCAGTTTTACGAGGGTATGTTTGGCAGCATGAGTGAAGGATGCTTAGTTGCGATATAGGAAGCCAATTCTAGATTTAATTTTGGATTGGAGATGCTTAATGCGAGTCTGGAAGGAGGGTTTACAGTCTAACCAGACACCTAGGTATTTGTAGTTGTCCACCTATTCTAAGTCAGAGCCGTCCAGAGTAGTGATGCTGGACGGGCGGGCAGGTGCGGGCAGTGATTGATTGAATAGCATGCATTTAATTGTACTTGCATTTAAGAGCAGTTGGAGGCCAGGCAAGGAGAGTTGTATGGCATTGAAGCTCGTCTGGAGGGTTGTTAACACAGTGTCCAAAGAGGGGCCAGAATTATACAGAATGGTGTCGTCTGCGTAGAGGTGGATCAGAGAATCACCAGCAGCAAGAGCGACATCGTTGTGGTATACAGAGAAGAGAGTCGGCCTGAGAATTGAACCCTGCAACACCCCCATAGAGGCTGCCAGAGGTCCGGACAACAGGCCCTCCGATTTGACACACTGACCTCTATCAGACAAGTAGTTGGTAAACCAGGCAAGGCAATCATTTGAGAAACCAAGGCTGTCGAGTCCGCCAATAAGAATGTGATTGACAGAGTCGAAAGCCAGGTCGATGAATACGGCTGCAGAGTAATGTCTCTTATCGATGGCGGTTATGATATCGTTTAGGACCTTGAGCGTGGCTGAGGTACACCCATGACCAGCTCTGAAACCAGATTGCATAGCGGAGAAGGTATGGTGCGATTCAAAATGGTCTGTAATCTGTTTGTTAACTTGGCTTTCGAAGACAGGAAAGACAGGGTAGGATAGATATAGGTCTGTAACAGTTTGGGTCTAGTGTCACCCACTTTGAAGAGGGGGATGACTGCGGCAGCTTTCCAATCTTTGTGGATCTCAGACGATACGAAAGAGAAGTTGAACAGGCTAGTAATAGGGGTTGCAACAATTTCTGCAGATAATTTCAGAAAGAGAGGGTCCAGATTGTCTAGCCCGGCTGATTTGATGGGGCCAGATTTTAAAGCTTTTTCAGAACATCAGCTATCTGGATTTGGGTGAAGGAGAAATGGTGGGGGCTTGGGCGGGTTGCTGTGGAGGGTGCCGAGCAGTTGACCTGGGTAGGGGTAGCCAGGTGGAAAGCATGGCCAGCCGTAGAGAAATGTTTATTGAAATTCTCAATTATAGTGGATTTACCAGTGGTAACAGTGTTTCCTAGCCTCAGAGCAGTGGGCAGCTGGGAGGAGGTGCTCTTATTCTCCATGGACTTTACAATGTTCCAGAACTTTTTGGAGTTTGTACTGCAGGATGCACATTTCTGTTTGAAAAAGCTAGCCTTAGCTTTCCTAACTGCCTGTGTACTGTATATTTGTTCCTAACTTCCCTGAAAAGTTGCATATCACTGGGGCTATTCGATGCTAATGCAGAACCCCACAGGATGTTTTTGTGCTGGTCAAGGGCAGACAGGTCTGGAGTGAACAAAGGACTATATCTATTCCTAGTTGTACATTTTTTGAATGGAGCATGCTTATTTAAGATGGTGAGGAAGGCACTTTTAAAGAATAACCAGGCATCCTCTACTGACGGGATGAGGTCAATGTCCCTCCAGGATACCCGGGCCAGGTCGATTAGAAAGGCCTGCTCGCAGAAGTGTATTAGGGAGCGTTTGACAGTGATGAGAGGTGGTCGTTTGATCGCAGACCCATACAATAGAAGATTGATACAGGTCGTTGAAGACTATTTCAAGCCAGGGCTGACCTGAGAGCATCTAGCATTGACAAATCTAGCCTCTAAGTCCAGAGAGCCATCTATGATGATGTCCTATTGGACCCCAGCCCATCGTGCCGATGTTGATGACAGACATGCATCGTGATGAGCTAAGCCCCCTGCTTGTGAAGGACTATCTGTCTGCTGTACACACACACACTGTCACCTAAATTGCAAACACACACATATACAGAACCAGACACAAGCACGCACACACGCACGCAGGCACACACGCACACGCACACGCACACGCACACGCACACGCACACAGAGACCTTGGCAAGCTAACCGTCTCCTCCTATTGTTCCAGAAGACATCTTGCCAATAAAAACACAACCTCATCCCTTCAGACCGACCTGAGAAATGGATGCATCGCATGCATCTACCCACACAGGACAGTCAGTTGTGTAAAAGATGAGATCAACTACAAAATACAGTTAATATGATTGGTTCGTTCAAATGTAATAATAAAAAGCAGGGGCCAGTTAGCCTGGTTTCCAAACTCAATTCACGTTCTTGAGTTTCACTATTGTTGTATTGAAACGAAGGGTGAATTCAGTTTGGAATGGATAACAGGCTATAAGCCTGGCCTTGGAGTATCCTAGACAGGAATAGCATGTCTCCAGCAGGTTAAGCTAGTGGACTTGTCACATTACAGTTTTAGATGGCACACCGAAGAGCACAAAGGGACCATTGAGCCCCGGTCTGTTAATGGACTGTAATAAAGAGAAGTTGGAGCTGAAAGGGAGAGCACAACCCAGGGCCAAAGGCCTCATAAAAATATGACATCCGATAGTTCCAAATAAAATAGCTCACTGCATCCAGCGGGCAGGCGGGTCCTTTTTTACATTTCGAATGAGTCACCCTAGGCAAGCACAGACGGGTGTAGATATGGAGGTTACTCTGGGCAAGCACAGACGGGTGTAGATTAGGAGGTTACTCTGGGCAAGCACAGACGGGTGTAGATTAGGAGGTTACTCTGGGCAAGCACAGACGGGTGTAGATTAGGAGGTTACTCTGGGCAAGCACAGACGGATGTAGATATGGAGGTTACTCTGGGCAAGCACAGACGGGTGTAGATTAGGAGGTTACTCTGGGCAAGCACAGACGGGTGTAGATTAGGAGGTTACTCTGGGCAAGCACAGACGGGTGTAGATTAGGAGGTTACTCTGGGCAAGCACAGACGGGTGTAGATTAGGAGGTTACTCTGGGCAAGCACAGACGGGTGTAGATATGGAGGTTACTCTGGGCAAGCACAGACAGGTGTAGATTAGGAGGTTACTCTGGGCAAGCACAGACGGGTGTAGATTAGGAGGTTACTCTGGGCAAGCACAGACGGGTGTAGATTAGGAGGTTACTCTGGGCAAGCACAGACGGGTGTAGATTAGGAGGTTACTCTGGGCAAGCACAGACGGGTGTAGATATGGAGGTTACTCTGGGCAAGCACAGACGGGTGTAGATTAGGAGGTTACTCTGGGCAAGCACAGACGGGTGTAGATTAGGAGGTTACCCTGGGCAAGCACAGACGGGTGTAGATATGGAGGTTACTCTGGGCAAGCACAGACGGGTGTAGATTAGGAGGTTACCCTGGGCAAGCACAGACGGGTGTAGATTAGGAGGTTACTCTGGGCAAGCACAGACGGGTGTAGATTAGGAGGTTACTCTGGGCAAGCACAGACGGGTGTAGATTAGGAGGTTACTCTGGGCAAGCACAGACGGGTGTAGATTAGGAGGTTACCCTGGGCAAGCACAGACGGGTGTAGATATGGAGGTTACTCTGGGCAAGCACAGACGGGTGTAGATTAGGAGGTTACTCTGGGCAAGCACAGACGGGTGTAGATTAGGAGGTTACTCTGGGCAAGCACAGACGGATGTAGATTAGGAGGTTACTCTGGGCAAGCACAGACGGGTGTAGATTAGGAGGTTACTCTGGGCAAGCACAGACGGGTGTAGATTAGGAGGTTATTCTGGGCAAGCACAGACGGGTGTAGATATGGAGGTTACTCTGGGCAAGCACAGACGGATGTAGATTAGGAGGTTACTCTGGGCAAGCACAGACGGGTGTAGATTAGGAGGTTACCCTGGGCAAGCACAGACGGGTGTAGATTAGGAGGTTACTCTGGGCAAGCACAGACGGGTGTAGATTAGGAGGTTACTCTGGGCAAGCACAGACGGGTGTAGATTAGGAGGTTACTCTGGGCAAGCACAGACGGGTGTAGATTAGGAGGTTATTCTGGGCAAGCACAGACGGGTGTAGATATGGAGGTTACTCTGGGCAAGCACAGACGGATGTAGATTAGGAGGTTACTCTGGGCAAGCACAGACGGGTGTAGATATGGAGGTTACTCTGGGCAAGCACAGACGGGTGTAGAGGAGGAGGATGGTGATGACCTCGACGACTTCTTCCCACAGAGTGGTGACGACGACAAACTCTGGCCTGTGTTCTGTGCACTCCACACACACCTCGTTTAACATCGGAACTACAGCGTACTGTCGTCAGGGGGGACCAAGAGTCATACACATGCACAAGCATGCTCAGTACTGCACACATGCACGCGCACACACACACACAATGTGGCTGTCTAAATCACAGACAGTCTCCCTCTAACTACAACCACCTCAGATTGTTATGGGAAAATATACAACTGAAATGAAAATACATTAAAAGGAATCACAGTCTTCAGTCCAGCAGCACATATCTGATGTTTGCTTTCATTAGGTTAGGGCGTACCACTTCAAACGGCAGGAGGGGGTGGAGGGTTATCATGTGCCCCATTATGTTTACCATAAACCCCCCCTCTCTGAGAGAGAGGTTCTGAGGCAGAGGTGAGACCCCTCTCCAAAGCTCCATCTAAATTGTTCCCAGATTCTCTGCTGGGTTCTAAGCCAAAAAGCAATTGCGTGGTGCTGGACCGAGCCTTCCTTTGCTGTTTAGTGGGCCCGCCGTTCTGCTTTGTTCTGCTTCTCCACGTTTCGCTCTGCGCCAAGTCCTGACGAAAGTAAAAGAACAACGAAGCAGCATGGAACTTAATCTAATAGGATGAAGATGGACCCAGTGAGGTCATCATCCAGGCACAGGAGAGGGTCTGTGCTATCCGGGATCCTTGGGACGTCCCTACCCCCATTGAAGTTGAAAGTTAAAATAGTTAAGGTTAGGGTAAGGGTAGGGGTTAAGGTTAGGGTTATGGTTTACAGTAGGGATGTCTCAAGGATCCCGGATAACATTGAGCCAGGAGAGAGGGCCAAGCCCAGTCATCATTCACCGTCCGTCAGTCACACGGTGTAGTGGCTGAAGGTTCAACACCAAGCCATGTTTCCTCTGGCCTATGGACAGAACCACAGATGATCCATTATATTGACCAGATACTCAAGTGGCCGGTCTAAGAATGAAAAGACATTTCATAAATAGAGAAGGCAAGATCAAGTGGGACCATTCTAGCCAATGAGAGGGCAGATACTCATGTGAACAACAGGCACAACTACAATATAAAGTGTTGTTTTCTCAAAGTCGCCAGGATGTGACATGTCCTACATATATAAGTACACTCATAACAACCTAATCATTACAAAACTTCTATTCCATCAAATAAGCCACACGTAGCAAACAAGCCATTGAATTTGTTAACCAAATTCGACACTCTCTCATTGACCTCCATACAAAAGTGCCTCGCTTGGTGAGTGAAAAAATGCCACCTTCTGGCCCAGACAGATTTTGGGCCCAGTTATCCCCGGTCACCTCTTCCTCAACTCACACATTTCACTGCATTGACAGTAAGTACTTTCTCAGTATGTGATCCCTGCAGGAATTGAACCCACAACCTAAACATTTTGAGCACTGTGATCTTACCAACTGAGCCACACAGGACAGCTCCTGCCTTCATGGTTGATGTAAAACATTGCCATGTATCCTACATGATATAATAAAACATCCACCAGTTCACTGTACTCCTGAGGTCCCCTTAAATCTACTCAATCATCCAGATTTTTACGTTCCCCTTTCAGTTTAGTGAAGTATGAATAATGACTTTGAATGATGTTCCAGCAGGGAGCTGGTCCCTGGTCACCGGTCCTGGTTCAGGTGCAGCCCTCGGCCTGTTGGTGGGTTCTGACCGAGCAGAGAGAGAGAGAGGTAGAGAGACAGAGAAAGAGGTAGATGTAGAGAGAGAGAGAGATGTTCTGGGGTAGCCTTCTGTCCCTTAGGTGCCAAGCCAAACACACAGCCACAGAGAAGAGAGGACTGTTTCCTATGGGGAGTCATATCTCATCACAACAGAAGGACTGAACAGAGAGAGAGAGGATGATGTGGCAATTGTTAACTTCTATAGAGAGTCATAGAGCAGGACAACATAACCTGCATCTCCACTCGCATAAACATATATGCATACCTAAATCCAATCTATATGAAATATAAATATACCTAAATCCAATCTATACAATCAATCAATCAAATGTATTTATAAAACCCTTTTTACACCAGCAGATGTCACAAAGTTCTTATACAGAAACGCAGAATAAAACCCCAAACAGCAAGCAATGTGTACCTAAATTCAATTTATACAAAATGTATACCTCAATCCAATCTACAGTATATAAAAATATATGTATACCTCAGAGGAGGCTGATGGGAGGAGCTATAGGAGGAAGGGCTCATTGTGATGACTGGAATGGAACAGTCAAATGTGGTTTCCATATGTTTGCTGTGTTAGACTCCGTTCCTCCATTCTCCTATAGCTCCTCCCACCAGCCTCCTCTGGTATACCTAAACCCTATCTAGTTTCTCTGTCTGAAGGGTTTCCAAACGAGGACAGTGTATAGACAGAGATAAGAGATGAGTCTGAATAGGGCAGGTCTGTCTCTTTGTGTGTGTCTGTGTCTGTGTGTGTGTGCGCGTGCGTGTGTGTGCGTGTGTGTGTGTGTGTCTGTGTGTGTGTGTGTGTGTCTGTGTCTGTGTGTGTGTGTGTGCATGTGCGTGTGTGTGTGCGTGTGTGTGTGTGTGATCAGAGTTGGCATCTCCATGCACCCTGAGACAAGTCGAGGCACAGCCTGAGGAATGGCTGTGTCAGTATCCTATCTGCCCTCAGCAGTGCCCTCAAACACATATACACAGTACATGTACAGGCTACAACAGCAGAGATACCCATGTCCAGTTAACAGCAAAGACTGAGCCTGAAGGATACAGGATAGATAGGATAGATATTACTTACTGTAGAACATCTATGAAAAGTGAGGGTATAGATATGTCACTGCATTCTGTTAACAAAAACACTGCAGTGGTCAAGTATGTTGACATGGGCACTGACCCTGATGACAAGGATCAGGCCTGACCAAACTCTGACAGATGTATTTTTTTACATTTATTTAACTAGGCAAGTCAGTTAAGAACAAATTCTTATTTGCAATGGCGGCCTAGGAACACTGGGTTAACTGCATTGTTCAGGGGCAGAACGACAGATTTTTACCTTTTTACCTTAGCTCCGGGATTCACTCTTGCAACGTTTCGGTTACTAGTCCAACGCTCTAACCACTAGACTTCCTGCCGTCCCACAGACACCCTCCTGTAAAAGCTGCAATCAGGCCTGACCCCACTCTGACAGACTGACGGACAACATCCTGTAAGAGCTGCCATCAGGCCTGACCCCACTCTGACAGACTGACGGACAACTTTCTGTAAGAGCTGCTATCAGACCTGACCCCACTCTGACGGACTGACGGACACCCTCATGGAAGAGCTGCCATCAGACCTGACCCCACTCTGACGGATAACCTCCTGTAAGAGCTGCTATCAGACCTGACCCCACTCTGACAGACTGACGGACAACTTTCTGTAAGAGCTGCCATCAGACCTGACCCCACTCTGACGGACTGACGGACACCCTCATGGAAGAGCTGCCATCAGACCTGACCCCACTCTGACGGACTGACGGATACCCTCATGTAAGAGCTGCTTACAGACCTGACCCCACTCTGACGGACTGATGGACACCCTCATGGAAGAGCTGCCATCAGACCTGACCCCACTCTGACGGACTGACGGATACCCTCATGTAAGAGCTGCTATCAGACCTGACCCCACTCTGATGGACTGACGGATACCCTCATGTAAGAGCTGCCATCAGACCTGACCCCACTCTGACAGACTGACGGAAAACTTTCTGTAAGAGCTGCCATCAGACCTGACCCCACTCTGACGGATAACCTCCTGTAAGAGCTGCTATCAGACCTGACCCCACTCTGACGGACTGATGGACACCCTCATGGAAGAGCTGCCATCAGACCTGACCCCACTCTGACGGACTGACTGATACCCTCATGTAAGAGCTGCTATCAGACCTGACCCCACTCTGATGGACTGACGGATACCCTCATGTAAGAGCTGCCATCAGACCTGACCCCACTCTGACGGATAACCTCCTGTAAGAGCTGCTATCAGACCTGACCCCACTCTGACAGACTGACGGACAACTTTCTGTAAGAGCTGCCATCAGACCTGACCCCACTCTGACGGATAACCTCCTGTAAGAGCTGCTATCAGACCTGACCCCACTCTGACGGACTGACGGACACCCTCATGGAAGAGCTGCCATCAGACCTGACCCCACTCTGACGGACTGACGGATACCCTCATGTAAGAGCTGCTTACAGACCTGACCCCACTCTGACGGACTGATGGACACCCTCATGGAAGAGCTGCCATCAGACCTGACCCCACTCTGACGGACTGACGGATACCCTCATGTAAGAGCTGCTATCAGACCTGACCCCACTCTGATGGACTGACGGATACCCTCATGTAAGAGCTGCCATCAGACCTGACCCCACTCTGACAGACTGACGGAAAACTTTCTGTAAGAGCTGCCATCAGACCTGACCCCACTCTGACGGATAACCTCCTGTAAGAGCTGCTATCAGACCTGACCCCACTCAGACGGACTGATGGACACCCTCATGGAAGAGCTGCCATCAGACCTGACCCCACTCTGACGGACTGACGGATACCCTCATGTAAGAGCTGCTATCAGACCTGACCCCACTCTGATGGACTGACGGATACCCTCATGTAAGAGCTGCCATCAGACCTGACCCCACTCTGACGGATAACCTCCTGTAAGAGCTGCTATCAGACCTGACCCCACTCTGACAGACTGACGGACAACTTTCTGTAAGAGCTGCCATCAGACCTGACCCCACTCTGACGGATAACCTCCTGTAAGAGCTGCTATCAGCCCTGACCCCACTCTGACGGACTGATGGACACCCTCATGTAAGAGCTGCCATCAGACCTGACCCCACTCTGACGGACTGACGGATACCCTCATGTAAGAGCTGCTATCAGACCTGATCCCACTCTGACGGACTGATGGACACCCTCATGGAAGAGCTGCCATCAGACCTGACCCCACTCTGACGGACTGACGGACTGACGGACACCCTCGTGTAAGAGCTGCCATCAGACCTGATCCCACTCTGACGGACTGATGGACACCCTCATGGAAGAGCTGCCATCAGACCTGACCCCACTCTGACGGACTGACGGACTGACGGACACCCTCGTGTAAGAGCTGCCATCAGACCTGACCCCACTCTGACGGACTGATGGACACCCTCATGGAAGAGCTGCCATCAGACCTGACCCCACTCTGATGGACTGACGGATACCCTCATGTAAGAGCTGCTATCAGACCTGACCCCATTCTGACGGACTGACGGATACCCTCATGGAAGAGCTGCCATCAGACCTGACCCCACTCTGACGGACTGACGGATAACCTCCTGTAAGAGCTGCCATCAGACCTGATCCCACTCTGACGGACTGATGGACACCCTCATGGAAGAGCTGCCATCAGACCTGACCCCACTCTGACGGACTGACGGACTGACGGACACCCTCATGTAAGAGCTGCCATCAGACCTGACCCCACTCTGACGGACTGACGGATACCCTCATGTAAGAGCTACCATCAGACCTGATCCCACTCTGACGGACTGATGGACACCCTCATGGAAGAGCTGCCATCAGACCTGACCCCACTCTGACGGACTGACGGATACCCTCATGTAAGAGCTGCCATCAGACCTGACCGCACTCTGACGGACTGACGGACACCCTCGTGTAAGAGCTGCCATCAGACCTGACCCCACTCAGACGAACTGACGGACACCCTCATGTAAGAGCTGCTATCAGACCTGACCCCACTCTGATGGACTGACGGATACCCTCATGTAAGAGCTGCCATCAGACCTGACCCCACTCTGATGGAATGACAGATACCCTCATGTAAGAGCTGCTATCAGACCTGACCCCACTCTGATGGACTGACGGACACCCTCATGTAAGAGCTGCCATCAGTACTGACCCCACTCTGACGGACTGACGGACAACCTCATGTAAGAGCTGCTATCAGGCCTGACCCCACTCTGACGGACTGACGGACAACTTTCTGTAAGAGCTGCTATCAGACCTGACCCCACTCTGACGGATAACCTCCTGTAAGAGCTGCTATCAGGCCTGACCCCACTCTGACGGACTGACGGACAACTTTCTGTAAGAGCTGCTATCAGGCCTGACCCCACTCTGACGGATAACCTCCTGTAAGAGCTGCCATCAGACCTGACCCCACTCTGACGGACTGACGGACACCCTCGTGTAAGAGCTGCCATCAGACCTGACCCCACTCAGACGAACTGACGGACACCCTCATGTAAGAGCTGCTATCAGACCTGACCCCACTCTGATGGACTGACGGATACCCTCATGTAAGAGCTGCCATCAGACCTGACCCCACTCTGATGGAATGACGGATACCCTCATGTAAGAGCTGCTATCAGACCTGACCCCACTCTGATGGACTGACGGACACCCTCATGTAAGAGCTGCCATCAGTACTGACCCCACTCTGACGGACTGACGGACAACCTCATGTAAGAGCTGCTATCAGGCCTGACCCCACTCTGACGGACTGACGGACAACTTTCTGTAAGAGCTGCTATCAGACCTGACCCCACTCTGACGGATAACCTCCTGTAAGAGCTGCTATCAGGCCTGACCCCACTCTGACGGACTGACGGACAACTTTCTGTAAGAGCTGCTATCAGGCCTGACCCCACTCTGACGGATAACCTCCTGTAAGAGCTGCCATCAGACCTGACCCCACTCTGATGGACTGACGGACAACTTTCTGTAAGAGCTGCTATCAGGCCTGACCCCACTCTGACGGACTGGCGACACACTCCTCCTGTAAGAGCTGCCATCAGTTCTGACCTCACTCACACAGGCTGACAAACACAATTGGACACCCCAATTACAGTCGTGGCTGCTTTTAGGAAACGCTGTGTTTTTCAGAGTCAACAGGCTGTATTTGTTTACTAAAGCGTGTCGTAGTTTCATTACAACACAGAACACTGAACTGCTTCATTACTCCAGACAAAGTGTTACCATACCATACACTGTAGTCCACCTATGTAATGTGTGTGTGTGTGTGTGTGTGTGTGTGTGTGTGTGTGTGTGTGTGTGTGTGTGTGTGTGTGTGTGTGTGTGTGTGTGTGTGTGTGTGTGTGTGTGTGTGTGTAACCACATCGACATGCACCCCATCTGTTTGCAAGCAGGGAAGCAGGGCTGGGGACACAGAGCACTTGAAAGCAGTCCTGAGGTACAATCAATTACAGCCTAATTGCTAGCGGATCTGTTTCTCCCCATCATTTGAAGCTAAAATGAGGAATGACTTGGCTACAGTAGGTCTGCTCCTCTGTTAGGTCCACTACACATTGAAACCATTCAAGTAGTACTGAGAGAAAGCATGAAGGATGAAGTCAACAGCATGGCTTTTCATCCCTCAAGGGTGAACATTTCTTATGACCACCAGCCAGTATACTCACGATGATTCAGATTCAGGCCAGTGATGTTGAGCAGTGATTCAGGCCAGTGGTGTTCGAGCAGTGATTCAAGCCAGTGATGTTGAGGAGTGATTCAGACCAGTGATGTTCGAGCAGTGATTTAGGCCAGTGATGTTGAGGAGTGATTCAGGCCAGTGATGTTGAGCAGTGATTCAGACCAGTGATGTTGAGCAGTGATTTGGACCAGTGATGTTGAGCAGTGATTCAGACCAGTGATGTTGAGCAGTGATTCAGACCAGTGGTGTTGAGCTTAAGGAACTGTGACCTAACAGCTAATAGTTGGCGCTATACACGTCAACATGCAATTGACTGTGATACAAAAAGATACTGTGGAGTTGTCAGCACTAATAATAAACTCAGCAAAAAAAGAAACCTCTCACTGTCAACTGCGTTTATTTCCAGCAAACTTAACATGTGTTAATATTTCTATGAACATAACAAGATTCAACAACGGAGACATAAACTGAACAAGTTCCACAGACATGTGACTAACAGAAGTGGAATAATGTGTCTCTGAACAAAGTAACAGTCAGTATCTGGTGTGGCCACCAGCTGCATTAAGTACTGCAGTGCATCTACTCCTCATGGGCTGCACCAGATTTGTCAGTTCTTGCTGTGAGATGTTACCCTACTCTTCCACCAATTTCTGGGGGGAATGGCCCTAGCCCTCACCCTCCGATCCAACAGGTCCCAGACGTGCTCAATGGGATTGAGATCTGGGCTCTTCGCTGGCCATGGCAGAACACTGACATTCCTGTCTTGCAGGAAATCACGCACAGAACGAGCAGTATGCCTGGTGGCATTGTCATGCTGGAGGGTCATGTCAGGATGAGCCTGCAGGTAGGATACCACATGAGGGAGGAGGATGTCTTCCCTGTAACGCACAGCGTTGAGATTGCCTACAATGACAACAAGCTCAGTCTGATGATGCTGTGACACACCACCTCAGACCATGATGGACCCTCCACCTCCAAATCGATCCCGCTCCAGAGTACAGGCCTCGGTGTAATGCTCATTCCTTTGACGATAAACGCGAATCTGACCATCATCCCTGGTGAGACAAAACCGCGACTCGTCAGTGAAGATAACTTTTTGCCAGTCCTGTCTGGTCCATCGACAGTGGGTTTGTGCCCATATGCGACGTTGTTGCCGGTGATGTCTGGTGAGGACCTGCCTTACAACAGGCCTATAAGCCCTCAGTCCAGCCTCTCTCAGCCTATTGCGTACAGTCTGAGCACTGATGGAGGGATTGTGCGTTCCTGGTGTAACCCGGGCAGTTGTTGTTGCCGCCCTGTACCTGTCCCGCAGGTGTGATGTTCGGATGTACTGATCCTGTGCAGGTGTTGGTACACGTGGTCTGCCACTGCAAGGACGATCAGCTGTCCGTCCTGTCTCCCTGTAGCGCTGTCTTAGGCGTCTCACAGTACGGACATTGCAATTTATTGCCCTGGCCATATATGCAGTCCTCATGCCTCCTTGCAGCATGCCTAAGGCACGTTCACGCAGATGAGCAGGGACCCTGGCATCTTTCTTTTGGTGTTTTTCAGAGTCAGTAGAAAGGCCTCTTTAGTGTCTTAAGTTTTCATAACTGTGACCTTAATTGACTACCGTCTGTAAGCTGTTAGTGTCTTAACGACCGTTCCACAGGTGCATGTTCATTAATTGTTTATGGTTCAATGAACAAGCATGGGAAACAGTGTTTAAACCCTTTACAATGAAGATCTGTTAAGTTATTTGGATTTTTACGAATTATCTTTGAAAGACATGGTCCTGAAAAAGGGATGTTTCTTTTTCTGCTGAGTTTTAGATGGTTAGAGAAACACAGAGGATGGTCTGTGTTGCTGATCCAGGGGATGTACTAGTGAGCTTAACAAGGCTCTCCTCTCCTCTCTCAGACTCCTGCCCTAGCCTTCAGTTACTTAGACGGGGTTCATGTGATGGAGGGAAGAGGTCAGTGGACTTCACTCAGGAGACATTTTATAGTAATGGAGCATGTTGAATGACTCCCTATATTTACTCCAACAATCCTGGAAACTACTTTTTTATGTTATCTGGATCAACACTGTGGGTCTGCTCTTGCTGAAAAACGACATCCATTCAACACTGTGGGTCTGCTCTTACTGTAAAACGACATCCATTCAACACTGTGGGTCTGCTCTTACTGTAAAACGACATCCATTCAACACTGTGGGTCTGCTCTTACTGTAAAACGACATCCATTCAACACTGTGGGTCTGCTCTTACTGTAAAACGACATCCATTCAACACTGTGGGTCTGCTCTTACTGTAAAACGACATCCATTCAACACTGTGGGTCTGCTCTTACTGTAAAACGACATCCATTCAACACTGTGGGTCTGCTCTTTTTAATGTATTTTTTATTTAACCTTTATTTAACCAGGGAGGCCAGTTGAGAACAAGTTCTCATTTACGACTGCGACCTTGCAAAGATAAAGCAAAGCAGTGCAACACAAACAACCCAGAGTTACACATGGAATAAACAAACGTACAGTCAATAACACAATAGAAAAGTCTATATACAGTGTGTGAAAATTAAGTAAGATTAGGGAGGTAAGGCAATAAATAGGCCATAGTGGCAAAATAATTACAATTTAGCAATTAAACATTGGAGTGATAGATGTGCAGAAGATGAATGTGCAAGTAGAGATACTAGGGTGCAAAGGAGAAAAATAAATAAATAACAATATGAGGTAGTTGGGTGGACTATTTACAGATGGGCTATGTACAGGTGCAATGATCTATAAGCTGCTCTGACAGCTGAAGCTTAAAGTTAGTGAGGGAGATATGAGTCTCCACCTTCAATTCGTTCCGGTCATTGGCAGCAGAGAACTGGAAGGAAAGGTGGCCAAATGAGGAGTTGGCTTTGGGGATGACCAGTGAGATATACCTTCTGGAGCGCGTGCTACGGGTGGGTGCTGCTATGGTGACCAGTGAGCTGAGATAAGGCGGGGCTTTACCTAGCAAAGACTTATAGATGACCTGGAGCCAGTGGGTTTGGCGACAAAAATGAAGCGAGGGCCAGCCGACGAGAGCATACAGGTCGCAGTGGTGGGCAGTATATGGGGCTTTGGTGACAAAACAGATGGCACTGTGATAGACTGAGTAGAGTGTTGGAGGCTATTTTGTATATGACATCGCAGAAGTCATGGATCGGTAGGATAGTCAGTTTTACGAGGGTATGTTTGGCAGCATGATTGAAGGATGCTTAGTTGTGAAATAGGAAGCTGATTCTAGATTTAATTTTGGATTGGAGATACTTAATGTGAGACTAGAAGGAGAGTTTACAGTCTAGCCAGACACCTAGGTATTTGTACTTGTCCACGTATTCTAAGTCAGAACCATCCAGAGTAGTGAATCTAGACGGGCGGGGAGGTGAGGGCAGCGATCGGTTGAAGAGCATGCATTTAGATTTACTTGCATTCAAGAGCAGTTGGAGGGCATGTAAGGAGAGTTGTATGGCATTGAAGCTCGTCTGTAGGTTTGTTAATAACACAGTGTACAAAGAGGGGCCAGAAGTGTACAGAATGGTGTCGTCTGCGTAGAGGTGGCTCAGAGAATCACCAGCAGCAAGAGCGATATCATTGATGTGTACAGAGAAGAGAGTTGGCCTGAGAATTGAACCCTGTGGCACCTCCATAGAGACTGCCAGAGGTCCGGACAACAGGACCTCCGATTTGATACACTGAACTCTGTGTGAGAAGTAGTTATTGAACCAGGCGAGGCAGTCATTAGAGAAACCAAGGCTGCTGAGTTTGCCGCTAAGATTGAGGTGATTGACAGAGTCGAAAGCCTTGGCCAGGTCGATGAAGATGGCTGCACAGTATTGTCTCTTATCGATGGTGGTTATGATGTCGTTTAGGACCTTGAGCGTGGCTGAGTTGCACCCATGACCAGCTCTGAAACCAGATTGCATAGCGGAGAAGGTATGGTGGGATTCGAAATGGTTGGTGATCTGTTTGTTAACTTGGCTTTTAAAGACCTTAGAAAGGCAGGGTAGGATAGATATAGGTCTGTAGCAGTTCGGGTCTACAGGGTCTCCCCCTTTGAAGAGGGGGGTGACTGTGGCAGCTTTCCAATCTTTGGGGATCTCAGACAATACGAAAGAGAGGTTGAATAGGCTAGTAATAGGGGTTGCAACAATTGCGGCAGATAATTTCAGAAAGAGAGGGTCCAGATTGTCAAGCCCAGCTGATTTGTTGGGGTCCAGATTTTGCAGCTCTTTCAGAACATCAGCTATCTGGATTTGGGTGAAGGAGAAATCAGGAGGCTTGGGCAAGCTGCTGTGGGGGGTGCAGAGCTGTTGACTTGGGTAGGGGTATCCAGGTGGAAAGCATGGCCAGCCATAGAAAAATGCTTGTTGAAATTCTCGATTATCGTACATTTATCGATGGTGACAGTGTTTCCTAGCCTCAGTGCAGTGGGCAGCTGGGAGGAGGTGTTCTTATTCTCCGTGGACTTTACTGGATGCAAATTTCTGTTTGAAAAAGCTAGCCTTTTCTTTCCTAACTGCCTGTGTATATTGGTTTCTAACTTCCCTGAAAAGTTGCATATCACGGGGATATTCGATGCTAATGCAGTACACCACAGAATGTTTTTGTACTGGTCAAGGGCAGTCAGGTCTGGAGTGAACCAGGAGCTACATCTTTTCTTAGTTCTAAATTTTTTAAATGGGCATGCTTATTTAAGATGGTGAGGAAAGCACTTTAAAATAATAACCAGGCATCCTCTACTGACGGAATGAGGTCAATATCCTTCAAGGATACCCGGGCCAGGTCGATTAGAAAGGCCTGCTCGCTGAAGTGTTTAGGGAGCGTTTGACAGTGATGAGGGGTGGTCATTTGACCGTGGACCCATTACGGACGCAGGCAATGATGCAGTGATTGCTGAGATCCTGGTTGAAGACAGCAGAGGTGTATTTAGAGGGCAGGTTGGTCATCATGATATCTATGAGGGTGCCCGGGTTTACGGATTTAGGGTTGTACCTGGTAGGTTCCATGATCATTTGTGTGAGATTGAGGGCATCTAGCTTAGATTGTAGGACGGCCGGGGTGTTAAGCATATCCCAGTTTGGGTCGCCTAACAGTACAAACTCTGAAGATAAATGGGGGGTCGATTAATTCACATATGGTGTCCAGGGCACAGCTGGGGGCTGAGGGGGGTCTATAACAAGCGGCAACAGTGAGAGACTTTTGGAAAAGGTGAATTTTTAAAAGTAGAAGATCAAACTGTTTGGGCATAGACCTGGATATTATGACAGAACTTTGCAGGCTATCTCTACAGTAGATTGCAACTCCGCCCCCTTTGGCAGTTCTATCTTGATGGAAAATGTTGTAGTTGGGGGTGGAAATTTCAGAATTTCTGGTGGCCTTCCTAAGCCAGGATTCAGACACGGCTAGGACATCAGGGTTGGCAGAGTGTGAAAAAAACAAACTTAGGGAGGAGGCTTCTGATGCATGAAACCAAGGCTTTTATGGTTACAGAAGTCAACAAATGATAACGCCTGGGGAATAGGAGTGGAACTAGGGGCTACAGGGCCTGGGTTAACCTCTACATCACCAGAGGAACAGAGGAGGAGTATGGATAAGGGTACGGCTAAAGGCTATAAGAACTGGTCATCTAGTGCGTTGGGGACAGAGAATAAAAGGAACAGATTTCTGGGCGTGGTAGAATAGACTCAAAGCATAATGTACAGACAAGGGGTATGGTAGAATGTGAGTAGTGGAGCTTTCGTCTCTGGAGGCATCAGTTAACCTTGGTGGAGTCTCAGCATGTGTGTGGGGTTGGACAAAGGAGCTATCTAAGGCATTTTGAGCAAGACTGAGGGCTCTACAGTGGAATAAAATAATAAAAACTAGCCCAGACAGAAGTAGACAAGGCATATTGACATTAGAGAGAGGCATAAAGCAATCACAGGTGTTGATCAGGAGAGCTAAGACAACAACGGGTAAATGGCGATGAATGGGCAGAGCGGGTCAGTTAGGTACATACAGGACCTGAGTTCGAGGCTTGGGCTGGCAGGTAAACAAAATGAGGTACCGTGTAACTGTAAAACGTCATCCATTCAACACTGTGGGTCTGCTCTTGCTGTAAAACGACATCCATTCAATACTGTAGGTCTTCTCTTACTGTAAAACAACATCCATTCAACACTGTGAGTCTGCTCTTACTGTAAAACAACATCCATTCAATACTGTGGGTCTGCTCTTACTGTAAAACAACATCCATTCAACACTGTGGGTCTGCTCTTACTGTAAAACGACATCCATTCAATACTGTAGGTCTGCTCTTACTGTAAAACAACATCCATTCAATGCTGTGGGTCTGCTCTTACTGTAAAACAACATCCATTCAACACTGTGGGTCTGCACTTACTGTAAAACAACATCCATTCAACACTGTGGGTCTGCTCTTACTGTAAAACAACATCCATTCAACACTGTGGGTCTGCTCTTACTGTAAAACAACATCCATTCAACACTTTTTCTTACTGTAAAACAACATCCATTCAACACTGTGGGTCTGCTCTTACTTTAAAACAACATCCATTCTGTCTAAGTGCTTCCTATATCAATAATGGTGCAGCCTTGTCTTGGGGTATACCACAAGAAGATAACAGCCACGACCAAGAAGCTGAAAGCAAATGCAACTACAGGTTTCAGACTTCCCTACTAGTGAGAATGACAGACGAGTCGCTCTCAGCTCTGACAGAGACCAGAGGGGATTCCTGTGTACTGTGTCAGCCCTCCAAAAATTAGGCTGTGTGAGACAGACCGGGGCTGTGTGTCGCCCTGTGTGTGCCCCCCAGGAGATTAACCTCTGTGAATAATGGTTCTTCTTCGAGGGGGAGACACCCCTGTTTAGACAGGGAACACAGGGTCTGCCAATCTGTCCGGAGAGAGAGTTTGTGTCAGGGTGGAATGTGAGCGTGGAATGTGCCAATGTGGCCGTAGGGCCTGTGTGTGTGTTTGTGTGTGTTTGTGTGTGTGTGTGTGTGTGTGTGCGTGCATGTCCGTGTGTGTGAGTGTGTAGCTGCTTTGCCCAGTGGGTGCCTGACAGTTTGCTGCACACACCATCCCTGTCCCCCCTACCCTGCCAAACCCTCCCTCCATTCCCCCTGCCTAAAATAAGCAAAAACACTATAGTGAATACTATAGTATTTCTTCCATAGCATACACTATAGTATTTTTACAAGTGGGTACACATCTGGAGGGAAATGACAGAGGAAACACGGATTCAGGAACAGGCAGAGACATGTCTCTCTGACACAGTCAGCATCTTACTGTAGGCAGCACCTCAGGGCAGGAAATGGAGTAAACCACACTTGAGAAAACTCTGACTTACAAGCTCTGAGACAGAACCTGACTACTCATGTTATCCCCTTTACCTATACCTGAAGTACAGGTAGGTTTGTTGCAGGTAAACTGAGGTCATATGAACTGACTACAGAGTACACTGTCTTGGGTTTACCTACACAGTGGTTAGTCTAGGATAACATTAACACACAGCTGAACCTGGAAACCTGGGGCTTGAATCCTGAATGTAAAACAACCTTCTCAAATGGTGTGTGAGTGGATGGAAAAGGTGTACAGTGGATGGGAAGACTGTCTTCTCAAAATAGAAAACGATAGGTTTTAAACTATAAAGAACATCCTATAAGGATCTCAAATGTGAACTTATTGTAAAAATGGTTGAAATTCGTTCAATACCTAACATAGTGTAACATGTAGTAAATAAATCTGAATAAACTAACAACAGGTCATGACAAGGAAAAAAGAGGGATTTGGAGGAGAGAGGTGAAGGGGAAAGAGAGGGATTTGGAGGAGAGAGGTGAAGGGGAAAGAGAGGGAGATGGAGGATAGAGGTGAAGGGTAAAGAGAGGGATTTGGAGGAGAGAGGTGAAGGGGAAAGAGAGGGAGATGGAGGAGAGAGGTGAAGGGGAAAGAGAGGGAGATGGAGGATAGAGGTGAAGGGCAAAGAGAGGGATTTGGAGGAGAGAGGTGAAGGGGAAAGAGAGGGAGATGGAGGATAGAGGTGAAGGGCAAAGAGAGGGATTTGGAGGAGAGAGGTGAAGGGGAAAGAGAGGGAGATGGAGGATAGAGGTTAAGGGGAAAGAGAGGGAGATGGAGGATAGAGGTGAAGGGGAAAGAGAGGGAGATGGAGGATAGAGGTTAAGGGGAAAGAGAGGGAGATGGAGGATAGAGGTAAAGGGGAAAGAGAGGGAGATGGAGGAAAGAGGGGAAGGGAAAAGAGAGGGATTTGGAGGAGAGAGGTGACTTTCTACACTAGACTGTACCTATGTAATTGTTGCACATCATTCTGCATCACAGTACAATACAATGTAGTCCTACAATATTAGGTCTATGCTCCTCAGTGAACCCCAAAAAATAGGTATAGTGCTGTGAAGAAAATGTAATACAGTTGTGATGTTACTGTGTACAGTATGACAGTGCAGTATGTTAAAAATAACCTAACCAATGACATTATAATCTTGCATTTTCTAGAGAACTGCCAGACGACCTCCTGAGGGTGGAAGGTAACGTCTGTTCACCGTGAACAGGAACTGGCCTGTCACGACTTCCACCGAAGTTGTTCCCTCTCCTTGTTCGGGCGGTGTTCGGCGGTCGATGTCACCGGCTTTCTAGCTGCCACCGATCCATGTTTCGTTTTTCCTTTTGTTTTGTCTGTTTTACACACCTGGTTCCCATCTCATGATTATGTTCCTTATTTAACCCTCTGGTTTCCCTTTCTGTTTTGTGCGTGATTGTGTTTCATGTGTTGGAGTTCGTATCCTGTTTTGTATTTGTTATATAACGGGATTTTTGTTCCGTTCTCGGATGGAGTAAATACAGTGGTTTTACTCTTACCTGTGTCCTGCGCCTGACTTCCATTGGAACACAGGAGTGATGGTTGCTGATAATGGAACTCTGTACACCTATGTAGATATTCCATAAAAAATCTGTAGTTTCCAGCTACAATAGTCTTTTACAACATTAACAATGTCTCCACTGTATTTCTGATCAATTTGATGTTATTTTAATGCACCAAAGAATTGCTTTCAAAAACAAGGACATTTCTAAGTGACCCCAAACTTTTGAACGGTAGTGTACATTCAGACAAAGCAGTATGTGACGTAGGCAGGTGCTCTCGTTCTGGAGGTGGGGGGGGGGGGGGGGGGGGGGTTGTCTGTGGGGGCACCTGCCTTGCCTGTAGCTTGTAGTTTTGACGATCCTTGTATGAAAATGTAGACATTTTAGTCCTTTGTTTTGAGTTACACCATATTCACGGTACAGTGTATGCATTTTCTGTTACAGAGAGTCCTGGACTTTGATGCAGCTGCACAGTTCATTTTCATTGATTAAGCTGGAATCGATCTGGCTAAATCCAGGCGTCGGAGCCGAAATGTTGTAGGACAAAGAGCCGTTGTGAATGTCCCTGGGCAGCGCGGGGGAAATATAATCTTGTGTTCCGCCATTAGTCTGCAAGGAGTTCTCTATCACCATGCCACCCTCGGTCCCTACAATACTGCACACATAATCATATTTCTGGATGCACTACATAATGCAGTTGTACAGGACGGACCAGAGCAGCCCAGGTTTGTTGTCATCTGGGATAATGTTAGTTTCCACCAGGCTGCTCTGGTCAGGGACTGGTTCACCAACCACAATAACTTCACAGTTGTACAGGACGGACCAGAGCAGCCCAGGTTTGTTGTCATCTGGGATAATGTTAGTTTCCACCGGGCTGCTCTGGTCAGGGACTGGTTCACCAACCACAATAACTTCACAGTTGTGTACTTGCCCCCTTACTCCCCATTTTTCAATCCGATTGAGGAATTATTTTCGGCTTGGCGTTGGAATGTGTATGACATCATGACGAGGGAAAATGATGTGGATATATTGAAGCAACATGTCATAGCTTCACGTTCGTTTGTAGTTTGTTATTTTTGTTTCGTGTTCATCTAATAAAATGATGTACGCTTACCATGCTGCACCTTGGTCCAATCCATCTCGAAACGATCGTGACATCAAGACATCAGTCAGGAAGTTAAAGCTTGGTCGCAAATGGGTCTTCCAAATGGACAATGACCACAAGCATACTTCCAAAGTTGTGGCAAAATGTCTAAAGGACAACAAAGTCAAGGTATTGGAGTGGGCATCACAAAGCCCTGACCTACATCCCATAGAAAATTTGTGGGCAGAACTGAAAATGCGTGTGCGAGCAAGGAGGCCTACAAACCTGACTCAGATACAGCAGCTCTGTCAGGAGGAATGGGCCAAAATTCACCCAAATTATTGTGGAAGGCTGCCCAAAACGTTTGACCCAAGTTAAACAATTTAAAGGCAATGCTACCAAATACTAATTGAGTGTATTTCTGACCCACTGGGAATGTGATGAAAGAAATAAAAGCTGAAATAAATCCTTCTCTCTACTATTATTCTGACATTTCACATTCTTAAAATAAAGTGGTGATCCTAACTGACCTAAGACAGGGACTTATTACTAGGATTAAATGTCAGGAATTGTGAAAAAGTTTAAATGTATTTGTCTAAGGTGTATGTAAACTTCCGACTTCAACTGTACATAAAGGCGTCATCTGCGTAGAGGTGTATCAGAGAATCACCAGCAGCAAGAGCGACATGTCATTTCATATTGAAAGAAAATAGATTATTTTAGCTTACTGTAACCAATGATATCATATTTGTGGGTCTTCTGCAGAACTGAGAGACGGCCAGGCCGTGGTGGAAGACACCGGCTGTTCACACCAGAACTGAGAGACGGCCAGGCCGTGGTGGAAGACACAGTTCACACCAGAACAGGAGACCGCTAGTGTGAACATGGTGGTGGCAAACAATACCATTAGACTAGGAGAAATCCAGAACCACATAATTGCAGACAACACAATATTCAATAACATTCACCAGGTGAGCTTGTCTACATTGGACTGTGTTTTACAGTGCAACCGAATCCGGATGAAACAGGTCTACATGGTGCTATTTGAATGAAACTCTGAGAGGGTTAAAGAACAGCGCTATGAATATGTGCA